>NC_052068.1:4424102-4671602 GCF_015852505.1 Tachyglossus aculeatus
GAATGAAAAATGCAATTACTTTTTACATTCTAGAACCACAGGTCCGAGGAGCCCAGAGAACTAGCTACGTTAAACACGCCCTACCCCCAAAAGAGCTTTACTTCAATTAATCCTTTCGGCTCATTTATCTATATTTGTGTCTTTCCGTCTCTCTCTGGAGTCAGGGGGCGGGGGAGCTGGGGAGAAACGACCCGTTATCTTTTCACGACTTTGAGTAGCGCTCTATCCCATCCAGATAGCCACCGGGAACTTAAATACCGTCCTTAAACGGAGCAAAAGGGTTCCTTCATGCTGCCCAAGGTGGGAGATGTTTGATTTCTCTTCCAGTGAATTTTAGGGATGCGTGATTTCAGGGCAGCGGTGTTTCGAAGGAATTTTTCCAGGAGGAGCTTTACTCCTTCCAAATTCCTGGAGACACCACGCTGTTTTCACTTGGAAGGAAATACTCGGACAAAATGATGAGTGTTCTTTCCCTGTGGGAATCCACTAGTATCGGATCGGATCCCTGAGAATCTGGGGAAAGAATTGAGGGAAAACGCAATGCTACTATGGAATTCTTCCTGCCCAAACTCTGCATGATGGCTTGGCGGTTTCTTGCTGATGAAAATGAACAGCAGAGTCTCCTTCAGAACCTGTGGCCAAAATATATCTCCAATCCCCCACTGCCTACTTGCTGGTCTACCGAAAGAAGCGAGCTGGCTTCTGTGCAGCCGTTACCGTTGACTTGGTCCGAAGAAAGATTAAAGAAATGAAAAAAAAATCAAAATAAAAACAGATACACCTTCTCCTTCCAGCCCGTCTCTTACCCGTGGGCTCGGAAACAGTGTTCAGAATCACGGGACCGCATTAACCAAATTGCCCTGGAGTTCAGTGATTTCTGTTCCTCCTTTCTGTTGGGAAAAGTGGACTTGCATTTGTGCACTGGATCCTTTGAAATACTTCCCGGTGAATTAAAGGGTGAAAGAGCATTGCTTAGGGCGGATGGAGGAATGGAGAAGCTATGGATGTCCTCGTTAGAAAAACGATGAATAAATAAACTTACCTTTACCCAAACGATAAATATCGAGTTAAAATTCAGATAATTCACCTTAAGGATCGGCTTGATGGATTTAGAATTCAATTAAAACCAATTAAGGAAAACCAGATGTTTCCATCATCTTCTAAAGAGCCTGTCATAATAACCCTATTCGGGAGGGTGATTGAAGTACATTTTACTAAACAACCTGATTGATATTAATTATAGGGGAAAAGTTTAAATACAGCAGGGGAAATGACTCTTCCCCGTTCCCATTCAGGAGGGACGTGGAGACCTGTTATTCCGCTGTGTTCTTTTCTGGAAGGGAGAGGCGGAAGATAATGGGGGAAAAGAGAGAGAAAAAGAGGAAGGGAGAAAAGCAAAGAAAGAGAGTAGGGGAGGAGATTGGGGAAGCCAAAGAAGAAAAGGGTAGAGGAGGAAAGTCAGGAAGAGAAAGAAGGAGCGAGAGAAAAGCTCAGAGAACCCCCTAAACCATCACCCTATCTTCTCTCTCCAGTTATTCGTCACATTTTGGAAGCTTCTCGTTAAGGTCAGGGTAATCACGTTACTTGTTAAATGCTCACTATGTTTAAAGCACTGTTCTGAATGCCAGGATAGATAAAAGTTAAGCGGGTTAGACACAGACCCAGCTTCACGCAGGGTTCATACGGTCTTAATCCTCATTGTCCAGATGAGGGGTCAGAGGCCCAGAGAAGTTGTGATATGCCCAAGGTCACACAGCAGACACGTGGTGGAGTAGAAATTAGAACCCACATCCTTTTTGACACCCAGTCCCGGGCTGTATCAACTAAGTCGTCTTGCTTGTGATTAAGGTTTAAGTAAGCCATCGATTGCATTTACTGAGCGCTCACTGTGTGCAGAGCACTGCACTAAGTGCTTGGGAGAGTATAATATAACAGAGTTGGTAGACACGGAGCTCACAGTGTAGAAGACAAGTTAACAGTCAAGAGGGCGAGTTTAGGATGAAGTTCCTCAAATACCATTTAACTACTAGCAAAATAAAGACTTCCTGAATATCTATTAACAGTCAGTCAGTCATATTGATTGCTTACTGTGTGTAGAGCACTGTACTAAGTGCTTGGGAGAGTACAATACAATAATAAACGGACACATTCCCTGCCCACAGTGAGCTTGCAGTCTGGAAGTGGAGACAGACATTAATAGAAATAAATAAATAACAGGTATGCATGTAAGTGCTGTGGGGGTGGGAGGGGAGATGAATAAAGGGAGCAAGTCAGGGTGATGTAGAAGGGAGTGGAAGAAGAGGAAAGGGGAGGATTAGTCATGGAAAGGCCTCTTGAGGAGATGGGGCTTCAATAAGGAAGCAGGGCGGCGTAGAGAAGAGACCCCGGGCCTGGGAATCAGAAGGTCATGAGGTCTAATCCCAGCTCCACCACTTGTTTGCTGTGGGGCCTTGGTCAAGCCACTTCACTTCCCTGGGCCTCAGTTACCTCATCTGTAAAACGGGGATTGAGACCAGGAGCCCCATGTGGGACAGGAATTGTGTCCAACCTGATTTACTTGAATCCACCCCAGCGATTAGTTCAGTGTGAGCACATTGTAAGCGCTTAATAAATACCATAATAATTATTATTACTGTAAGGCCTTGAAAGGCGGGGGAGAGGAATTGTCTGTCGGATCGGAGGAGGGAGGGCGTTCCAGGACTTGGGATGATGCTCCACATCTCCTGAGATGGAAGCGTTTCCTAGTGGGGAGGAAGCGTTTTCCACTCCCTCATACTCTGGTCTCTGGTGGCCACCTCCACCTGCAGGGTCTCCTTGATCAAGTTCATTCATTCATTCATTCATTTAATCGTATTTATTGAGCGCTTATTGTATGCAGAGCACTGTACTAAGCGCTTGGGAAGTACAAGTTGGCAACATATAGAGACGGTCCATACCCAACAGTGGGCTCACACAGGACCGGGCCCCTCAGCTCCATCTCCATGCTTCAGTCCACTGGCCCATGGGCAATGGCTTGTCTCTCCCCCTGCCCGTCAGGCCGCCACGACATAGTCGGGACAAGCCTCTTGCCCACTTTCAGGTGAATTCACAAGCTCCAAAAAGAGTCATTTGTGGCTAATACTTGTAAATTAATCATTGTAACAATAATAATAGAGGTATTTGTTAAGCGCGTATTATGTGCCAGGCACTATACTAAGCACAGAGGCGGGTACAGGCAAATCGGGTTGGACATAGTCCCTGTCATTCATTCATTCATTTTCATTCCATCGCATTTATTCATTCATTCATTCAATCGTATTTATTGAGTGCTTACTGTGTGCAGAGCACTGGACCAAGCGCTTGGGATGTACAAGTCGGCAACATATAGAGACAGTCCTAAGCCAACAACAGGCTCACAGTCTAGAAATGGCCTCACAGTCTATTTATTGAGCACTTACTGTGTGCAGGGCACTGTACTAAGCACTTGGAAAGCACAATTCAGCAACGGATAGAGACAATCCCTACCAACAATGGGCTCACAGCCTAGAAGGGGGAGACGGACAGCAAAACAAAACAAGTAGACAGGCATCAATACCATCAAAACAGGCATCAATAGCATCCCACGTGAGGCTCACCATCTCAAGCCCCATTTTGCAGATGAGGGAACTGAGGCCCAGAGAAGTGAAGTGACTTGTCCAAAGTCGCACAGCAGACAAGTGGCGGAGCTGGGATTAGAACCCATGACCTTCGGACTCCCAGCCTCGGGCTCTAGCCATGACGCCATATGTATGATTGAATGAATGAATTAATGAACTAAGATTGCAACATGCATGAGGATGAAGATGGCCCCAAATCATGCGCCCCAGACTAACAGGTTCATACTTTGGGTTCCCAGGTGCTAAAATCACCACAGTTTTGTTCCATTCCCTGTTTAATTGTCATCTCCCTAGGACACATATCCTTCCAAAATCAACAGAGCAGTGAAACACTCACAACTACTCAGAATGCATTCCTATCGGTCTACTCATGCTCCAATAATAATAATAATAATAATTGTGGTATTTGTTAAGTGCTTACTACGTGCCGGTCTACTCATGCTCCAATAATAATAATTATTGTGGTACTTGTTAAGTGCTTACTACGTGCCAGGCACTGTTGTAAGTGCTGGAGTAGATACAAGGTAATCAGGTTGGACACAGTCTCTGTCCCACAGGGGGCTCACAGTAATAATAATAACAATAATAATAATAATAATGGTATAGTGGTTTTTGTTAAGCACTTACTCTATGCCAACCACTGTTCTAAGCACTGGGGTAGATACAAGGTAATCAGGTTGTCCCACGTGGGACTCACAATCTTAATCCCCATTTTACCTAACATCCCATGTGAGGCTCACCATCTCAAGCCCCATTTTGCAGATGAGGTAACTGAGGCACCGAGAAGTTAAGTGACTTGCCCAAAGTCACAAGGCTGACAAGTGACGGAGGTGGGATTAGAACCCATGACCTCAGACTCCCAAGCCCGGGCTCTTTCCACTAAGCCACGCTGTTTTTCTGTCTTCATCCCCATTTTGCAGAGGAGGAAACTGAGTCACAGAGAAGTTAAGTGACATGCTCAAGGTCACACAGCTGACAGGTGGCAGAGGTGGGATTAGAACCCATGTCTTCTGATTCCCAGGCCTGGGCTCTTTCTACTGGGCCACGCTTCCTCCCCTACTGAAGCAATTCATTCACCTATCTGTCTTTCAATAGGTGTTACTTATGGAGTGCTTCCTATGTGCAGAGCACTGCTCTAAGCACTTGGGAGGGTACAATACAATAATAATAATAATAAAGGCATTTATTAAGCGCTTACTATGTGCAAAGCACTGTTCTAAGCACTGGGGAGGTTACGAGGTGATCAGGTTGTCCCACGTGGGGCTCACAGTCTTAATCCCCATTTTACAGATGAGGTAACTGAGGCACAGAGAAGTTAAGTGAGTTGCCCAAAGTCACACAGCTGACAAGTGGCAGAGCCGGGATTTGAACCCATGACCTCTGACTCCAAAGCCCGGGCTTTGGATACAAGAGAATTAGCAGACACATTCCCTGCCCATAGTGAGCTTACATTCTAGAAAACTCAAGTCTTTTCTTCCTCCTATTGATCCGTTTTGTAACGCCTGTCTTCCATATTCATTCATTCATTCAATCATATTTATTGAGTACTTACTGTGTGCAGAGCACTGTACTAAGCGCTTGGGAAATACAAGTCAGCAATGTATAGAGTTGGTCCCTACCCAGCAACAGGCTCACAGTTATTAGAACATAAGCTCCTTGGGAACAGGACCTGTTTTCTCCAAACTTTAAACTTTAACTAACTTTTCTACTACTTTACTAACTAAATACAGTGTTCTGACCTCAAGAGGTGCTCAATAAATACAACTGCTGGATTGATGAGTGCTATGCCTGGAAAAGTCATCTATCCATAACATTTCATTGATAAGGAAGCAGGTGATTAAAAAATAGATGAAAAATTCTGGGTAGCCTTGAAATGAAATGATTTCTCGTGTTTCTACCTCAGTGCTTGCTCCTTTTATTCATCCCCACTTCCAGCCCTTCAGACTTTTGGCCATATCTGTAATTCCATTTATTTATGTCTATTAAGCCCGGCCCCCGTGGCTCAGTGGAAAGAGCCGGGGCTTTGGGGTCAGAGGTCCTGGGTTCGAATCCCGGCTCTGCCAGTAGTCAGCTGTGTGACTTTGGTCAAGTCACTTAACTTCTCTGAGCCTCAGTTACCTCATCTGGAAAATGAGGATGAATGTGAGCCCCGCATGGGACAACCTGATCACCTTGTAACCTCCCCAGTGCTTAGAACAGTGCTTTGCACATAGTAAGCACTTAATAAATACCATCATTATTATTATTATCATTATTATTAAAGTCTGTGTCTCCCTCTAGACTATTAGCTCATTGTGGGCAGGGAATGTGTCTGCTTATTATTCCCAAGCCCTTAGTACAGTGCTCTGCACACAGTGAGCACACAAGTGGATAGATCACGAGCTTTGGAGACAAAAGGTCACGGGTTCTAATCCGGGCTCCACCCCTTGTCTGCTGGGTGACCTTGGACAAGTCAAGAAGCAGCGTGGCTCAGTGGAAAGAGCACGGACTTTGGAGTCAGAGGTCCTGGGTTCGTATCCTGGCTCTGCCACTTGTCAGCTGTGTGACTTTGGGCAAGTCACTTAACTTCTCTGGGCCTCAGTTACCTCATCTGTAAAATGGGGATGAAGACTGTGAGGCCCCTGTGGGACAACCTGATCACCTTGTATACCCCCAGCGCTTAGAACAGTGCCTTGCACATAGTAAGCGCTTAATAAATGCCATTAAAAAAAAAAAGTCACTTTCCTTCTCTGGGCTTCTGTTACCTCATCTGGAAAATGAGGATTAAGAACGTGAGCCCCGTGTGGGACATGGACTGTGTCCAATCTGATTAAGTTGTATCAACCCCAGCTTTTAGAACAGTGCTTAGCACACAGTAAGCACTTAGCAAGTACCATCATTATTAGAGAAGCAGCATGGCTCGGTGGAAAGAGCTCGGGCTTGAGAGTCAGAGGTCATGGGTTCTAATCCCTGCTCTGCCACTTGTCAGCTATGTGACTCTGGGCCAGTCTCTTAGCTTCTCTGTATTATTACTCTATTTATTTATTCTATTTGTACATATTTGTTCTATTTATTGTATTTTGTTAATTTGTTTCGTTTTGTTCTCTGCCTCCCCCTTCTAGACTGTGAGCTCGCTGTTGGGTAGGGACTGTCTCTATGTGTTGACAATTTGGACTTCCCAAGCGCTTAGTACAGTGCTCTGCACACAGTAAGCACTCAATAAATACGATTGAATGAATGAATGGATGAATGAATGAATGAATGAAAAAATGGGGATTAAGACTGTGAGCCCCACCTGGGACAACCCCCAGTGCTTAGAACAGTGCTTGGCACATAGTAAGTGTTTAATACCATCATTATTACTATTATGAATGCTTAGAACTGTGCTTGACACAAAGTAAGCACTTAAATACTGTAACTATTATTATAATAATTATAATAATTATTATATAATAAATAGATTTATTTATATTATATTTATATAATCTATTTATAAATAGATTATATTATATATTATATAATAATTATTATATAAAAATAGAAAATTATAGTTTTCTCAGACAGTTATATTATTTCCTTGCCCTATAATATAATTCGATCAATGGTATTTACTGAGCCATTACTGTTTGTGCAGCTCTGTACTAAGCACTTGGGAGAGTATAATACAGCAGAGTTGGTCGTTACAATCCCTGTCCTCAAGCATCTTAAAGTCTAGTGGACTTGAATATACCTGTATATATGTATATACATTTGTACATATTTATTACTCTATTTATTTATTTATTTTACTTGGACATATCTATTCTATTTATTTTATTTTGTTAGTATGTTTGGTTTTGTTCTCTGTCTCCCCCTTTTAAACTGTGAGCCCACTGTTGGGTAGGGACTGTCTCTATATGTTGCCAACTTGTACTTCCCAGGTGCCTAGTACAGTGCTCTGCACACAGTAAGCGCTCAATAAATACGATTGATGATGATGATGATGAATCTCTTTGTGCCTGATTGTACTGATCTATAAAATGCTACTCTACATATTATATACTATATACAATATTGTATCTTACCCATTATTAAGCAATTATTGCGTTCAAGACCATGTTCTAAGCACTTTGGGAGGACACACAGCAAATCAAAGGACACCGTCCATAATTTATTTAGCTGACATATAGTGAGATTGTCTGTTTTGACTTGGCTGAAAGTTTTGCTGAGGGCAGAGAGGGTGTCTGCTACCTGTTTTGCACTGACCCAGGAGCTTAGTACAGTGCTCTGCTCACAGTAGGGGCTCAATGAGTTAAATTTATTAATGGATTCATTCAATACCATTAATTTTCATTCATTCGTATTTATTGAGCACTTACTGTGTGCAGAGCACTATACTAAGCGCTTGGAAAGTAAAATTCAGCAACAAAGAGAAACAACCCCTACCCAACAACAGGGTCACAGTCCAGAAGAGGGGAGACAGACATCAAAGCAAGGAAACAGGCACCGGTGGCGTCAATATAAAGAAAGATAATTATAGATACAAATACACATTCTGATACATTCTGGGCTGTATCAACTAAGTCATCTTGCTTGTGATTAAGGTTTAAGTAAGCCATCGATTGCATTTACTGAGCGCTCACTGTGTGCAGAAGCCCTGTGTGCAGAAGCCCTTAACAAAAACCAGAAAAAATAAATGAATGGAGAATTATATACATATAATAATGGCATTTATTAAGCACTTACTATATATGCATGTGTGTGTATATAAAATTTGCTCTATTTGTTAATCCATCAATGGTAATGTGAACAGACCACTGCACTGAGCGCTTCGGAGAGTAGAATACAACAGAGTTGGTAGGTTACAGTGCTCTGCACACAGAAAGCACTCAATAAATGTGATTGAATGAATGTTCCCTGCCCACTAGGAGCTTACAGTCTAGACTGAGAACCCATTGTTGGGCAGGGATTTTCTCTATTTGTTGCCAAATTGTACTTTCCAAGCACTTAGTACAGGGGTCTGCATACAGTAAGCGCTCAATAAATTGAATGAATGAATGAATGGACGAAGGACAACAGTCCGCTTCTTTAAAGGTTTATCATGTGCCAAGCCCTGTTCTGAGCTCTGGGGTAGGTACAATATGATCAGGTTGGATACCATCTCTGTTCCATATGGAAGAGGGAGAATAGGTTTTTAGTCCCCATTTTACAGATGAGGGAATTAAGGCAGAGGAAAGTTTAATAATAATAATAATAATAATAATAATAATAATAATAATGACATTTATTAAGCACTTACTATGTGCAAAGCACTGTTCTAAGCACTGGAGAGGTTACAAGGTGATCAGGTTGTCCCACATGGGGCTCACAATTTTAATCCCCATTTTACAGAAGAGGTAACTGAGGCACAGAGAAGTTAAGTGACTTGCCCAATGTCACACAGCTGACAATTTTCAGAGCTGGGATTTGAACCCATGACCTCTGACTCCAAAGCCCGGGCTCCTTCCACTGAGCCACGCTGCTTCTCGTGGCTCAGTGGAAAGTGTTTCTAAATGACTTGGCCAAGGGCGTACAACAAGCAAGCAGAGGGGCTGAGATTAGAACCCAGGTCTGGTGGATTAGAACAGGGACACGGGGAGAATTCTGAGGAGGGGAAGGATCTGAATATTGGATTTCCTTCTTTTTTATGGGATGTGTTAAGTGTTTACTATGTGCTAGACACCGTCCAGAGTTTAGAACAGTGTCCAGAACATAGTAAGTGCTTGACCAATGTAAACTCACTGAGGGCAGGGACTGTCATTTTTTATTATGGTATTGTACTTTCCCAGTATCTGCACACAGTAAGCACTCAATAAATATGATTGAATGAATCAATTAATTACTAAGCACTAGGGTAGACACAAGCTCTACATTGTGAACTCATTATGGGCAGGGAACGTGTTTATTAATAATGATGGGATTTATTAAGTGCTTACTATGTGCAAACCACTGTTCTAAGTGCTGGGGAGGCTACAGAGTGATCAGGTTGTCATCATCATCATCATCAATTATATTTATTGAGCACTTACTGTGTGCAGAGCACTGTACTAAGCGCTTGGGAAGTACAAGTTGGCAACGTATAGAGACAGTCCCTACCCAACAGTGGGCTCACAGTCTAAAAGGGGGAGACAGAGAACAAAACCAAACATACTAACAAAATAAAATGAATAGAATAGATAGGTACAAGTAAAATAAATAAATAAATGAATAGAGTAATAAATATGTACAAACATATATACATATATACAGGTGCTGTGGAGAAGGGAAGGAGGTAAGAAGTGGGGGATGGAGGGGGGGGGGGGTCCCAGGGAGGGCTCAAAGTCAATCCCCATTTTACAGATGAGGTAACTGAGGCCCAGAGAAGTGAAGTGACTTGTCCAGAGTCACACAGCTGACAATTGGTGGAGCTGGGATTTGAACCCATGATCACTGACTCCAAAGCCCATGCTCCTTCCACTGAACCACGCTGCTACTCTGCTTATTGTTTATTGCTGTACCGTACCTCCCAGGCACTTAGTACGGTGGTCTGCACACAGTAAGCACTCAATAAATGTTCATTCATTCATTCAATCATATTTATTGAGCACTTACTGTGTGCAGAGCACCGTACTAAGCGCTTGGGAAGTACAAGTTGGAGATGTGATTGAATTGAACTGAATTGAATTGAAGCTAATGCGGTTGGACACAGTCCATGGCCCACGTGGGCTGACAGTCAATCCCCATTTCACTTATACTTCCCAAGCGCTTAGTACAGTGCTCTGCACACAGTAAGCGCTCAATAAATACGATTGATGATGATGATGATGATGATGATTTCACAGATAAGCAGCGAAGTAGCGTGGCTCAGTGGAAAGAGCACGGACTTTGGAGTCAGAGCTCACGGGTTCGAATTCTGACTCTGCCACTTGTCAGCTGTGTGACTTTCGGCAAGTCACTTCACTTCTCTGGGCCTCAGTTCCCTCACCTGGAAAATGGGGATGAAGACTGTGAGCCCCCTGTGGGACAACCTGATCACCTTGTATGACCCCAGCGCTTAGAACAGTGCCTTGCACATAGTAAGCGCTTAATAAATGCCATTATTATTATTATAAGCTAAGTGAGGCCCAGAGAATCAATCAATCAATCAATCGGATTTATTGAGCGCTTACTGTGTGCAGAGCACTGTACTAAGCGCTTGGGAAGTACAAGCTGGCAACATAAGAGAAGTGAAGTGACTTGCCTAAGGTCACCCAGCAGACAAGCAGCGGAGCAGGGATTCGAACACAGAGCCTCTGACTCTTAGGCCCGGGTTATAGCAACTAGGCCACACTGTTTCCGTTACTCAATCAGAGCCATGATTTTGCAAACTGTGATGTCATAGTTTAACGCTACAATCCCAGAAATCGTCCCTAGCAGGGCGGACTCACCAACGTTCCCCGGAAAGTTTGAGGCGGTGGATCTTTTTTTAGGGTCATTGTTTGAGGGGAAGTCAAGTGCAGAGGCGTAGAGAGGAAGAGTTGGGGGCATCACCTCTGCTTCCACAGAAGGTTGCCGAGAAATGTTTCTATCCCGCACCCTAAATCCACCGAATCAATCAATCAATCAATCGTATTTATTGAGCGCTTACTGTGTGCAGAGCACTGTACTAAGCGCTTGGGAAAGAACTTCTGATACATGGCAGGACAGAGTTGGACAGGGACCACGCCCAAACTGATGACCTTAGAGAAGCAGCGTGGCCCAGTGGAAAGAGCCCGGGCTTTGGAGTCAGAGGTCATGGGTTCAAATCCCTACTCCGCCAATTGTCAGCTGTGTGACTTTGGGCAAGTCACTTCACTTCTCTGGGCCTCAGTTTCCTCATCTGGAAAATGGGGATTAAGACTGTGAGCCCCCCATGGGACAACCTGATCACCTTGTAGACTGTGAGCCCACTGTTGGGTAGGGACTGTCTCTATATGTTGCCAATTTGTACTTCCCAAGTGCTTAGTACAGTGCTCTGCACATAGTAAGCGCTCAATAAATACGATTGATTGATTGATTGATTGTAACCTCCCCAGTGCTCAGAACAGTGCTTTGCACATAGTAAGCGCTTAATAAATGCCATCATTACCCCACCATTTAGTACAGGGCCTGGCACATAGTAAGCACTTAACAAATACCACAGTAATTATATGAGAAGTAGCAGGATGTAGTGGATAGAGCCCAGGCCTGGGTGTCGGAAGGTCACGGACTCTAATCCCGGCTCTTCCACTTGTCTGCTGTGTGACCTTGGTCAAATCGCTTCACTTCTCTGAACCTCAGTGACCTCATCTGTAAAATGGGAATTGAGACTGTGAGCCCCAAGTGGGACAGGGACTGTGCACCCCGATTTGACTGTATCCACCCCAGCGCTTAGTACAGTGCATGTCACATAATACTACTACTAATAATGATGGCATTTATTAAGCACTTACTATGTGCAAAGCACTGTTCTAAGCACTGGGGGGGATACAAGGTGATCAGGTTGTCCCATGGGGGGCTCTCAGTCTTAATCCCCATTTTACAGATGAGGTAACCGAGGCACAGAGAAGTAAAGTAACTTGCCCAAAGTCACACAGCTGAAAATTGGTGGATCCAGGTTTTGAACCCATGACTTCTGCTTTCCACTGAGCCATGCTGCTTCTCATAGTGTTTAACAGATACAACAATTATTATTATTATTATTATTATTATTATTATTATTATTATTATTATTATTATTATTATTATTAAGATTAACCCCAGTACAGCCATTTGTCTGCTGTGTTGCTGCGTGATCTTGGGCAAGTCACTTCATTTCCCAGGGCCTCAGTCACCTCATCTGTAAAATGGGGGTGAATACTTTGAACCCCATTTGGGTCATGGACAGTGCCCACCTTGAATCTATCCCAGCCCTTAGTATGCTGCCTGAGCATAGTAAACAGTTCAGAAATACCATCATTACTGTTATTATTATTACTATTTTAGAAGACAGAAACACTTCTCTTGGCTTCCTTAAAATGGATCTTTCCCCACCTAAACCTTCCTAACCAATTTGTTCGACTAGCTTCTTTCCTTACATGCCTAATAAAAGTTTTATAGGGTCCTGACAGCATTACATTTTTTGAGGTATTACTTCAAAAATAAAAAAAATGGAAACTGCGGTCATTATTTCCTGGAAACCAAGAAATATGGAGCGGTGTTTTTACTCTACTTTGAATCTGACTTCTCCTCCTTCCCCTTTCTCCGTTCATATTTATCCGGATGAAAAATCCTTTAATAAAAGCTCGTGGTCTCAGGTATCTGTGTCCCCAGCATTTTCATCAATAAACACCCTACTCGCCTCTCTGCTTTATAATCTCGCCCAAATATTTGACTCATAAGTAAAACCGCTCAACTCGCCGAATCCCGGCAAGGAATCATCGGATCGTCATCCCGGAATCACTCACGGGGACCCGGAATGATTTTCTCCAAAAGTGTACTTTCCTCCGAAAGAGCCCCTCTCCCCTGAATGTACACCCCTCTCTCTCCACCTTATTTATAGCATAATCTATACCTAGAAACATTTTTATCAGAAGAATTAATCAGGTGATAGAAAGGAAGCAAAGTTAGCTATTAGATAACAATTCTTACTGCCAAGAGCCATAATCTGACACAGATTGAGTCTGATACCGTAGTCAATTAATGGCTTTACTGCTCATACAATAATGACCTGGTAACCCCATGGTTGCTTCTCTCACATTTTCCTCTTTCCCCCTGGGACTACCTTGTCACCGTGTAATCTATGGGCTCCTTTCCTATCAAAGAAAATAAGCAGAGCTGAAATCTATGTATGCATCAAGCTCTGTAGTTCCCTGCTCACCGCCCCAGAAACTGGAGAAACAATAGATTTATAAGTTTATCCTACATTAAACCAAACACGCTTGACTGCACTGTAAATTACTAAATAATAAACCAGGTGGTGTAAGATCCGGACTTGGACGGCATATAAAAATCTATCAACCTGTAAAATACAATAACCATAAATGTGCTATGGAGCTGATGGTTTGGGTAACCCATCCAAGTCCAGAATCGGAGGAGTTGTAGGATTTTTTCTTGTTTTTTTTTCCCCCCTTCTCGTAGAGGAAGTGGCCACGGAGGGTAGGCCTAATTTTGACCTCTGCTCCGTGGAGACGTTCCCCTGGAGAAGTGGCAAGGTCCAAGATCCCAATCTGAGTCATGAGTTCTAATCCCGGCCCCGCCACCTGTCTGCTGCGTGACCTCGGGCAAGTCACTTCACTTCTCTGGGCCTCAGGTATATCATCTGTAAAATGGGGATTGAGACTGTGAGCCCCATGTGGAACAGGGACTGTGTCCAACCCGATTTGCTTGAATCCACCCCTGTGCTTAGTACAGTGCCTGACACATAGTAATCGCTTAAAAAATGCCATAATTATTATTGTTAGAGAAGTGGCAAGGCTTAGTGGAAAGCACACGGGCTTGGGAAGCAGAAGTCATGGGTTCTAATCCCAGCTCCGCCACTTGTCAGCTGTGTGACCTTGGGCAAGTCACTTAACTTCTCGGAGCCTCAGTTACCTCATCTGTAAATTGGGGATTAAGACTGTGAACCCCACATGGGACAACCTGATCACTTTGTATCCCCCCCAGCGCTTAGAACAGTGCTTTGCACATAGTAAGCGCTTAACAAATGCCAACATTATTATTATTATTATTATTTCACTTCTCTGTGTCTCGGTTACCTCATCTGGAAAATGGGGATGAAGATTGTGAGAGCCCACCTGGGCCAACCTGATGATCTTGTATTTCCCCCAGCACTTAGAATAGTGCTTGGCACATAGTTAATGCTTAATAAATACCATCATCGTCGAATATGGAGTGTTGGGAGTTCTGTGGGGGTGATTTTTGTCTCTAGACTGTAGTAATAATTCATAATTATGGTACTCTTTAAGCACTTACTATGCGCCAGGCACTGTTCTAAGCGCTGTGGTAAGGAAATGCCGGTGGATGTAGACAGTTTAATAGATAAAAGTTACCAGATTGGATACAGTGCCTGTCCTGTGGGGGCTCGCAGCCTTAAATCCCCATTTTACAGGCAACTGAGGCCCTGAGAAGTGATGTGACTTGCCCAAGTTCACATAGTAGATAAGTGGTGGGACTGGGGTTAGGACCCACAGTCTTAATGGCCCTTTTACAAATGAGGAAACTGAGGCATAGAGAAGTGAAGTGACTTGCCCAAGGTCACACAGCAGACAAGTGGTAGAATGGGATTAGAACTCAGGTCCTTCTAACTCCTAGGTCTGTGCTCTATCCACTGGGCCACGCTGCTTCTCAAGCAAGTTCACTGCAGGCAGGGAACGTGTCTGCTAGCTCTGTTGTATTGTTCGCTCCCAAGCGCTTAGTACAGGATTTGCACATAATAAGCGCTCACTAAACACCACTGATCAATTTATGGGTCATATTCTAAGCACTGCCTAGCTTCGCCCAAACAGCTGGGGTCTGAGCTCTTAAGAGGTGAACTGACGAAGGGGATAAAATTCAAATAAATTTGAGAAGCAGCACGGCTCAGTGGAAAGAGCACAGGCTTTGGAGTCAGGGGTCATGGGTTCAAATCCCGGCTCCGCCACTTGTCAGCTGTGTGACTTTGGGCAAGTCACTTCAATTCTCTGGGCCTCAGTTACCTCATCTGTAAAATGAGGATGAAGACTGTGAGCCCTCCGTGGGACAACCTGATCTCCTTGTAACCTCCCCAGCGCTTAGAACAGTGTTTTGCACATAGTATGTGCTTAATAAATGTCATTATTATTATTATTATTATTATTATTATTATTATTATTATTTGAAGCCCGCATTCATCATGGAAAGTTGGAAAAATGGCAAGGAGGCAGCTCTGAACTGGATTCCACCTCCATTCCCGAAATCGAATGTAAAAAAGGACGGTGACTCAGGTCATTTCTTCTGGTCCTCTGGTGTTCAGAAATTAAGACGCAGATGAAGAACCCAAGGTGTCAACCGTTCACTCTCCAAATGTGGGAATTGGAAGAAAAAAAGACGCACCTCCTGTAATCTCCTCCTCCTCCCCAAACATACATGACTAATAATGTCATGTCATAATAATGGAGGGGGAGCAGCGTGGCTCAGTGGAAAGAGCACGGGCATTGGAGTCAGAGGCGTTGGGTTCGAATCCTGACACCGCCACATATCTGCTGTGTGACCTTGGGCAAGTCACTTAACTTCTCTGAGCCTCAGTTACCTCATCTGTAAAATGGGGATTACGACTGTGAGCCCCACGTGGGACAACCTGATCACCTTGTATCCCCCCCCCCAGCGCCTAGAACAGTGCTTTGCTCATAGTAAGTCCCCCTTTTAGACTGTGAGCCCACTGTTGGGCAGGGACTGTCTCTATATGTTGCCAATTTGTACTTCCCAAGCACTTAGTACGGTGCTCTGCACACAGCAAGTGCTCAATGAATACGATTGATGATGATGATGAACAAATGCCATTATTATTATTATTATTATTATTATTATTATTAAGAAATCCTTTCTTAAGAGAAGCTCGATAAACCTACGGCATTAAATTTATGAGGTTAACTAACAGCGTTCACATCAGGAGAGGGGAAAGGTGTCTTGACATCACTTGCTTTGTTTTGTTGTCTGTCTCCCCCCTTCTAAACTGTGAGCCTGTTGTTGGGTAGGGATTGTCTTTATCTGTTGCCGAATTGTACTTTCCAAGCACTTAGTACAGTGCTCTGCACACAGTTAGAGCTCAATAAATACGATTGAATGAAGGAGTGAATGATACGGAAGAGCTGGTGGTTGTAAGCAGTTTAATTAAGGGTGGTTCCGGTTTACAATGTGACTATCATCAATCTGCTTTATTAATATGCTTGTTCAGCTCACTGAGAGTGGCACGTGATTATATGTTGTCTTCCGCCTGCCTTCCCTGAGAAGCAGTGTGGCTCAGTGGAAAGAGCACGGACATGGGGGTCAGAGGTCGTGGGTTCATTCGTTTATTCATTCAATCGTATTTATTGAGTGCTTACTGTGTGCAGAGCACTGTACTAAGCCCTTGGAAAGTACAATTTGGTAACAAAGAGAGACAATCCCTGCCCACAACGGGCTTACAGTCTAGAAGCGGGGAGACAGACATCCAAACAAGTCAACATCCTGGCTCCACCACTTTTCAGTTGTGTGAGTTTGGGCAAGTCACTTCTTCTCCATGCCTCGGTTACCTCATCTGGAAAATGGGGATTAAAGCTGTGAGCCCCACGTGGGACAACCTGATTACCTTGTATCTACCCCAGTGCTTAGAACAGGGCTTGACACATAGTAAATGCCTAACAATTATTATTATTATTATTATTATTATTATTATTATTATTATTATTATTATCATCATCATCATCATCATCATCATCATCATCATCATCATCAACATCATCATCATCTGGAAAATGGGGATTAAGACCGTGAGTCCCTCATGGGACAATCTGATTACCTTGTATCTACCCCAGTGCTTAGAACAGGGCTTGACACATAGTAAATGCCTAACAAATATTATTATTATTATTATTATTATTATTATTATTATTATTATTGTTGTTGTTGTTGTTGTTGCTGCTGTTGTTGTTGTTGTTGTTATTATTATCATTATTATTATTATTATTATTATCTGGAAAATGGGGATTAAGACCGTGAGTCCCACGTGGGACAACCTGATTACCTTGTATCTCCCCCAGTACTTATAACAGTGCTTGACACATAGTAAGTGCTTAACAAATATTATTATTATTATTATTATTATTATTGTTGTTGTTGTTGTTGTTGTTGTTGTTATTGTTATTATTATTATTATCTGGAAAATGGGAATTAAGACCATGAGTCCCACATGGGAAAACTTGATGACTTTGTATCTACCCCAGTGCTTAGAACAGTGCTTGACAATTGATAAATACGATTGATTGATTGATTGATTGACACAGAAAGGGCTTACGAAATGTCATCATTATTATTATTATCTGGAAAATGGGGATTAAGACTGTGAGTCCCACATGGGACAACTTGATTACCTTGAATCTACCCCAATACTGGGCACATAGTAAGCATTTAACAAATACCGTCATCATTACTATTATTATTACTGTTATTATTGCCTGTTCAACAAAAACACCATCGCTTTGGCCCAGAGGTTCACCATAACACGAATTTGTTCCGCGAATCCCTCTGACCTAGAAGAATCACAAGACCTTCCTCAGCCCTCCGTCACGATCTGTCTGTGCGTAGACCAAACGTCTGGATGATTCAGAAAGAAACCTCACCGATTTCACCGGGCACCTCACCTGGTTAAAACACGGACGGGGCTCTGGAATGAGTTTAATTCTCAATTACAACTTCGTTTTTCTTTGGGTCAATAGCAATTGTTTTTGTTCTTTTTAATTTTGGAAGCTTCATTCAATTAGGTCTTTAAACCCAACTTGCTAACAATCCTGTTGTCGATTGGAAGGCCCTGACTGTGATAAAGACAGAACGGCCTGTCAGCCCATCTCCCTGTGGTGATGATAATAACGGTTTTTAATGATAATGGTGGTATTTGTTAGGCGCTTACTACGTGCCAAGCACTGTTCTAAGCACTAGGGTAGATACAAAGGTGGTCCCACGTGGGGCTCACGGTCTCAACCCCTATTTTACAGATGAGGTAATTGAGGGACAGAGAAGTGAAGTGGCTTGCCCAAAGTCACCCAGCAAACAAATGGCAGAAGCGGGATTAGAACCCATGACCTGTGACTCCAAAGTCCGGGTGTTTATCACAGCCACACCGATTCTCTGTTGAGCACTTACTATGTGCCAAGTACTGTTTGGAGCGCTGGGGTAGATACAAGCTAGTCGAGTTGGACACAGTCCCTGTCCCACGTAGATCTCACAGTCTTCATCCCCATCTTTACAGATGAGGGAACCGAGGCCCAGAGGAGTGAAGTGACTTGCCCAAGGTCACACAGCAGACAAGCTGTGGAGCTGAGATTAGAATCCACATCATTCTAGTCCGAGAAGCAGCGTGGCTCAGTGGAAAGAGCCCGGGCTTTGGAGTCAGAGGTCATGGGTTCGAACCCCGGCTCCACCACGTGCCTGCTGTGTGACCTGGGGCGAGTCACCTAACTTCTCGGAGCCTCAGTTACCTCATCTGTAAAATGGGGATGAAGCCTGTGAGCCCCATGCGGGGCAACCTGATAGCCTTGTATCCCCCCCAGCGCTTAGAACAGTGCTTTGTACATAGTAAGCGCTTAACAATTGCCATCATCATCATCATCATCCTTCTGACTCCGAGGTCCGGCTTCTATCCACTAGGTGATGATCATCTTGGTGATGATTGGGTGATTAAGCCTTGGGGATAGCTTTGGTGTTTAATAATAATAATAATAATAATGATGATAATAATAATAGTAGTAGTAATAATAATAATAATAATAATAATAATAATAATAATTCTCCCCCTCGCCCCCCTCCATCCCCCCTTCTTACCTCCTTCCCTTCTCCACAGCACCTGTATATATGTATATATGTTTGTACATATTTATTACTCTATTTATTTATTTATTTTACTTGTACATATCTATTCTATTTATTTTATTTTGTTAGTATGTTTGGTTTTGTTCTCTGTCTTCCCCTTTTAGACTGTGAGCCCACTGTTGGGTAGGGACTGTCTCTATATGTTGCCAATTTGTACTTCCCAAGCACTTAGTACAGTGCTCTGCACATAGTAAGCGCTCAATAAATACGATTGATGAATAATAATAATAATAATAATAATAATAATAACAATAATAATAATAATAATAACTCTTTCCACTGAGCCATGTTGTTTCTCGAGCACTTACTATGTGCAAGATACTGTACTGTACTGAGCTCGGCTGTCAGGACGGCATTGACTATGGGGACAGTAGTAATAATAATAATAATTATGGTATTTGTTAAGTGTTTTATGTGTAGGCACTGTTCTAAGTGCTGGAGGGAATGCAAGCAAATTGACTTGGGTCAGTCCCCGTCCCACATGGGCTCACAGCCTCGATCCCTATTTTACAGATGAGGGAACTGAGGCACGGAGGGTGAAGTGACTTGCCTAAGGTCACACGGCAGACAAGTGGCAGAGCCGGGATTAGAACCCTCGACCTTTTGACTCCCAAGCCCGGGCTCTAGTGATGATGATGGCATTTATCATTAGTCATTGTCATTATCATTATCATTTATTATTTAGTCATTATGCCAGGCTGCTTCCTTAGTACTCTGCAGGAATTGAAGGGGAGAATTCTGATCCAAGCAGGGGAGACCATAAGAGGAAGGAATTGGAGACGGGAGAATGGGGCACAAGTCACAGAATAATAATAATAATAATAATAATGATAATAATAATAATAATAACATTTATTAAGCACTTACTTTGTGCAAAGCACTGTTCTAAGTGCTGGGGAGGTTACAAGGTGATGAAGTTGTCCCACAGGGGGCTCACAGTCTTAATCCCCATTTTACAGATGAGGGAACTGAGGCCCAGAGAAGTGAATGACTTGCCCAAAGTCACACAGCTGATAATTGGCGGAGCCGGGATTTGAACCCACGACCTCTGACTCCAAAGCCCGGGCTCTTTCCACTGAGCCTCGCTGCTTCTCTCCACTGGGAATGAAGATTCACCTGGGAATACATAGTATTGAAACTTTCAGCCATTCCGGATGACTGAAAATTACACTGTCCCTAGTGAGTTAACAAGGAGTTGAGAATAATAAATGTGGCATTTGTTAAGCCCTTACTATGCTATTACAATTCTTATTATTCTCATTATTGCATCTGTTAAGTGCTTACTATATGATAAGCACTGTTCTAGATGCTGGGCACTGTTCAGGTCAGATGCACCCTCATGAGGCTCACGGTCTAAGTAGGAGGGAGAATAGGTATTTCATCCCCATTTGACAGATGAGGAAACTGAGGCCCAGAGAAGGGAAGTGATTCACCCAAAGTCAAATAGCAGGCAAGCCAGTGGAGCCACCGTCTGAACATCCATCTTCTGACGCTCAGTTAATAATAGTAATAATAGTGCATTCGTTAAGCGCTTACTATGTGCCAAGCACTGTTCAAAGCACTGGGGTAGATAGTACTACTACTATTTATTTTCTTAATGATGTGCATCTAGCTTTATTTCTATTTATTCTGATGACTTGACAGCCGTCCACATGTTTTGTTTTGTTGTCTGTCTTCCCCTTCTAGACTGTGAGCCCACTGTGGGGTAGGGACCGTCTCTATATTTTGCCAACTTGTACTTCCCAAGCGCTTAGTACAGTGTTCTGCACACAGTAAGCGCTCAATAAATATGATTGAATGAATGAATGAATACTAATAATAATGATGGTATTTGTTTAGCGTTTAGTATGTGCAAAGCTCTGTTCTAAGCGTAGGATCATCTATATTAGATGATCAGGTGGACACAGTCCCTGTCCCACTTGAAGTTTACATTCTTAGTCTTCATTTTACAGATTCATTTATTCATTCAATTGTATTTAATGAGCACTTACTGTGTGCAGAGCACTGTACTAAGTGCTTGGGAAGTACAAATCGGCAACAGATAGAGACGGTCCCTACCCAACAACGGGCTCATAGTCTAGAAGAGGGAGACAGACAACAAAATGAAACAAGTAGACAGGTATCAATACCATCAGAATGAATAGAATTATAGCTATATACACATCATTAAGAAAATAAATGGAGTATTAAATCAATCAATCAATCAATCAATCATATTTATTGAGCGCTTACTGTGTGAAGAGCACTGTAGTAAGTGCTTGGGAAGTACAAGTTGGCAACATATAGAGACAGTCCCTACCCAACAGTGGGCTCACAGTCTAAAATGGGGAGACAGAGAACAAAACCAAACATACTAACAAAATAAAATAAATAGAATAGATATGTACAAGTAAAATAAATAAATAGAGTAATAAATATGTACAAACACATATACAGGTGCTGTGGGGAAGGGAAGGAGGTAAGATGCGGGGGATGGAGAGGGGGACGAGGGGGAGAGGAAGGAAGGGGCTCAGTCTGTACAAATATACACAAGTGCTGTGGGGAGGAGAAGGGGTGTAGATGGAGGGAGTGGGGCAGATGGGGAGGAGAGAAGGAGGAGAGGATGAGGTAACAGAGGCACAGAGAAGTTAGCAACTTGCCCAGGGTCACACAGCAGACATGTGCGGAGCTGGGAGTAGAACCCAGGTCCTCTGACTCTCAATTCTGAGCATTTTCCACCAGGCCATGCAGAAGCCACACGGAGCGTGAAAGTTCTTGACTTTTCTCTCTAAGTACAACGATGCAGGATGGATCAAATTTCCATCGCAGTTCTCCTCTGTCAAGAAGAACTACAACATGTGATTCTCTCCATCAGTTGAGGATTTCAAGAAAATGAAATGAACTCGGAATTTGTCATGATCAATCCCCGATCTATAGCCGCTTTTAACCATCCGATGGATCGTTCAGCCCATCCTGGCCAGACGCATACTTTATTTAGTGATTTCCTATTATGTTCCTGCTGAAACCATTATGTGGCTTTTAACACAAAGCGACGTGACAGAGAGATATATCCAGGGCCAAGATCTCTACCAAAATGCCTCCTGACACCGCACCATCTTGTAAACCTGACGTCGGGAAATTAATACTTAGTGAACGAGGAAACGTCTTGAAATATGTATCATTCAAATCCTAGAGGATTATTGGCTAATTAGGAGCACAGTGATGTAAATTTGCCTGGTGTCAGGATTTCAGGAGTAGTAAAATAACATAATTAAGCAGTGAACAAAGTAGATCACTTAAGCTTCTCTGCACTGACAAATGTATATGATGTTTAAACAGACCCTTCCAAGCCTGGCAGCGAACAAAAATTGACCATGCTAATGTATGAGGTCAACATTCATACTCGATAGTCAGAAAAACTAAGAATTTGGACTGTTTAAAGACTGAAAGACAAAACTACTACCCTCCCTACCTCACAAGCCCGGAACCTCGGCGTGGTCCTCGGGAGAAGCAGCTTGGCTCAGTGGAAAGAGCCCGGGCTTTGGAGTCAGAGGTCATGGGTTCAAATTCCGGCTCTGCCAATTGTCAGCTGTCTGACTTTGGGCAAGTCACTTCTCTGTGCCTCAGTTACCTCATCTGTAAAATGGGGATTAAGACTGTGTGCCTCCCCGTGGGATAACCTGATCACCTTGTAACCTCCCCAGCACTTAGAACAGTGCTTTGCACATAGTAAGTGCTTAATAAATGCCATTATTATCATTGTTATCTCATTCCTCCCAGTTATTAGGTCTGTCACCAAATCCTGCCAGTTCTACCTTCACCACATTGCTAAAATCCGCCCCTTCCACTCTATCTGAACTGCGACCATGCTGATCGAAGCCCTTCTCTTATCCCTCCTTGACCACTGTGTCTGCCTCCTCACTGACCCCCCAGCCTCCGTCTTTCCTCACTCCAGTCCGTACTTCACTCTTCTGCATGAATCATTCATCAGCAAAAACTTTCAGATAACGTCTCCTCGCTCCTCAAGAATCTGCAGTGCTTGCCCGTCCACCTCTGTATCAAACAGAAACTCCACATCGTCGACTTTAAAGCGGTCAATCAGCTTGGCCCCCTCCAACCTCACTTCACTAACCCCCATCCTCCAGCCCAGCCCTCACACCCTGTTCCTCTAGCATCAGTTTACTCACTGTGTCCCGATTGTCCGCCCAGAGGATTCAACCCGGCGGCTCCGGCCAGCCGGCCCGGTGGTTTTCGAGAGCTCACCTCCTCCAGGAGGCCTTCCCAGACTGAGCCCCTTCCTTCCTCTCCCCCTTGTCCCCCTCTCCATCCCCCCATCTTACCTCCTTCCCTTCCCCACAGCACCTGTATATATGTATATATGGTTGTACATATTTATTACTCTATTTATTTATTTATTTATTTTACTTGTACATTTCTATCCTATTTATTTTATTTTGTTGGTATGTTTGGTTCTGTTCTCTGTCTCCCCCTTTTAGACTGTGAGCCCACCGTTGGGTAGGGACTGTCTCTATGTGTTGCCAATTTGTACTTCCCAAGCGCTTAGTACAGTGCTCTGCACATAGTAAGCGCTCAATAAATACAATTGATTGATTGATTGATTGATTGCATCTATCTCATTGCCAACCCCTTGCCCACGTCCTCTTCCAGCCTGTAACTCCCACCCTCTGCATATTCTCCAGACCACCACTCTCCCCACCTTCAATGCCTTATTAAGGTCACATTTCCTTCATGAGCCTTCCCCTATATACCCCCCCTTTTTTTTCCCCGATTCCCTCTCACTTCTGTGTCGTTTATGTTCAGGGATCTGTGACCGTTAGACATTTGATATTCACCCCACCCTATCCCCCAAAGCCCTGGTGTACATATTAAATTACTCATATCTTAATGTCCGTCTTCCCCTCTGGACTATAAACTTCTTGTGGGCAAGGAATGTGTCTGCCAACTCCAGTGTATTGTAGTCTCTCAAGCACTTAATACAGGGCTCTGCACATAGTAAGAGCCCAATAAATGCCATTGACTGATTCATTGCTCTTTTAACAAGGCCACCGTACGTTATCGTGAAACCGACAGTTCGTCACACACCCATTTTACAGATCTGTTCTAACTGCCAACCCAAGGTTGGAGCTTTCCTCTACACCGAAGACCTCCGGTCCCAATTGCAATGAATCCATAATAAAAATAAATAACGATGGCGTTTATTAAGCACTTACTATGTGCAAGGCACTGTTCTAAGTGCTGGGGAGGTTACAAAGAGATCAGGTTGTTCCACGGGGGGCTCACAGTCTTAATCCCCATTTCCCAGAAGAGGGAACTGAGGTCCAGAGAAGTGAAGTGACACTTGACCAAAGTCACACAGCTGACAATTGGCAGAGCCAGAATTCGAACCCATGACCCCTGACTCCAAAGCCTGGGCTCTTTCCACTGAGCCACACTGCTTCTATTAGATCCTGCTCTAATATGATAACGATACTAGAACATCCTCCCTCCTCAAATTCAACAGACAATGACTCTCCCCACCTCTCAAAACCTTATTGAAGGCCCATCTCCTCCAAGAGGCCTTCCCTGATTAAGCCCCACTTTTCCTCTTCTCCCTCTCCCTTCTGCGTCACCCTAATTTGCTCCCTCTGTTCTTTCCCCCTCCCAGCCCCACAGCACTTATGTCAATATCTGGCATCAATGTCTCTCTCCCCCTCTAGACTGTAAGCTCACTGTGGGCAGGGAATGTATTTGTTTATAGTTGTATTGTGCTCTCCCAAATGCTTAATACAGTGCTCTGCACAGAGAAAGTGCTCAATAAATATAACTGAATGAATGAAGCCACATTATTCATATTTATTAGAGGCCTAGTATGTGATAGGCACTGAGTTAGATGAAATATAATCAGATCAGACATAACCCCTGTCTCACATGGGGTCACAGTCTAAGAGGGAGATGGGGCAGGAATCTTTCATTCATTCATTCATGCAATCATATTTATTGAGCGCTTACTGTGTGCAGAACACTGTACTAAGCACTTGGAAAGTACAATTTGGCAACAAATAGAAACAATTCTTACCCAACAACGGGCTCACAATCCAGAAGCAGGGAGACAGACAAAACAAAACGCATAGACAGGTATCAATAGCATATTGATCTACCTTATGCACATTTTACAGATGTGGAAACTGAGGCTTAGAGAGGTCATGCAGAGGGCCAGCAGCCAAAGTGGGACTAGAATCGAGGTTTCCTCAGACCCAACCCTCCCCTATTTTATTTTTATTTTTTTATGATATTTGTTAAGTGCTTACTATGTATCAGAGCAGTTTTATAAGCACTAGGGTAGATACAAGCTAATGAGGTTGGACACAGTCCATGCTCCACATGAGCTCACAGTATTAATCCCACTTTTACAGGAGAGGTAATAATAATAATGGTATTTGTAAAGCGCTTACTATTTGCCAAGCACTGTTCTCAGTCCTGGGCTAGATACGAGGTAATCAGATTGCCCCACTTAGGGCTCACAGTCTTCATTCCCATTTTCAGATGAGGGAACTGAGGCACAGAGAAGTGAAATAGCTTGTCCAAGGTCACCCAGTAGACAAGTGACAGAGCCAGCATTGGAACCCACGTCCACTGACTCCCAAGCCTGGACTCTTTCCACTTAACCACGGTGCTTCTCTAAACGGAGACCCAGAGAAGTGAAGTAACTTACCCAAGATCATACAGCAGACAAGAGGCGGAGCTGTGTTTCGAACCCAGGTCTCACTTGCTTCCAGGCCTTTGCTATATCCTGAAGCCTGGCTGTTTCCTCTAGACAGTTCTTCCTCCTTATTTTAGCCTCAAAATTACTTAATGTAAATGTTATGCTTGGAAGTACAACTAAAGTAGACTTTTATATTTTCTTCTAGGCCAAGTGAATTATAGGATGCGAAGAAACGGCAAAGATCAACTGTTCTTAAAGAATAGCGAGACACTAAACTAACCGTGAGAACCGCAGGAAGCCGGGTTTTCCATTAAAAAGTTAATATTCATTTTCCTGTGCATGTTTTCTGCCTATTGAAGCATAGTCATACGTACCATGAAGGAGTAGCAATATTAGCATTCGCTTAAAGCAGCGATTTGGGCATCTTGTTCCTTTCTAAAACGCTTTCTAACGCTCGCTTCATCTTCCGTGCTATTTCCCCGGTCTTTGAAAATCAGGTCACCGCGCTCTCCTGCCACCGTATGATCTGAGTAACCGAAGGAAACTGTCATCTCTCTGACAAAACGTCCCATACATCCCTGTCAGTGAAAAAGAGCTTCCCTCTGCCACACTTCAGGATAAGCGACATCTGTCAAAAAACCCTGGTCCCGTATCTTTTGCTTCCATTAAGAAAAGTCATTCCGTAGCCAATTGTGAGGGAGTGTCAGAAAGAGTTATTGACTTACAAGAGTACCTTCCTAAATGGCTTCCACAAATACAGGCCTCCTATCACCTCCACCTCCCACTTCTGCTCTGCACACAGTAAGCGCTCAATAAATACGATCGACCGTTAGATTCCTCCCCAGAACACCGGACCACTGACAGCCGACCGCAGCATTTCTGTACGTTGATGTCTTGGGTGCCTTACTGTTGAAGCAGCGTGGCTCAATGGAAAGAGCCCAGGCTTTGGAGTCCGAGGTCGTGGGTTCAAATCCCGGCTCTGCCAGTTGTCAGCTGTGTGGCTTTGGGCAAGTCACTTAACTTCTCTGGGCCTCAGTTCCCTCATCTGTAAAACGGGGATTAAGACTGTGAGCTCCCCATGGGACAACCTGATCACCTTGTAACCTCCCCAGCGCTTTGAACAGTGCTTTGCACATAGCAAGTGCTTAATAAGTGCCATCATCATCATTATTACCTTATATATGTATATATGTTTGTACATACTTATTACTGTATTTATTTATCTTACTTGTACATATTTATTCTATTTTGTTAACACGTTTCGTTTTGTTGTCTGTCTCCCCCTTCTAGACTGTGAGCCTGCTGTTGGGTAGGGACCGTCTCTATATGTTGCCAACTTGTACTTCCCAAGCGCTTAGTACAGTGCTCTGCACATAGTAAGTGCTCAATAAATACGATTGAATGAATGAATGAATGAATAGTAAGCGCTCAATAAATACGATTGAATGAATGAATGAAATGAAATGAAACATTACCTCGTAGCTGAAATCATATGCCATCTCCATCTGCATCTGTGTGCTCTGCACACAGTAAGCGCTCAATAAATACTATTGATTGATTGATTGATCTCCTCCAGGAAGCCTGCCCTGGTTAATCCCTCCCCTCTCACAGTAATCTCTCCCCCATCACCACTAAGCACTTCTATGTCACCTCAGCTTTTCCTTCTTACTCATTTCTGTATAGTTTTAGCATCATTCCTGCCCGTAAGCTCCTTAAGGGCAAGCATTGTATTGACTAACTTTGTTGTACTCTCCCCAGGGCTGAGTACAGGGCTCTTCCTACAGTAGATTGTCAGTTCCTTGAAGGCAAGGATTATGTCTACCATGTCGTACTCCTTCAAGTGCTTAGTAGAGTGCTCTGTGTACAGTAAATTTAGCCCCTTGAAGGCAAGGATGACATCCACTCATTATATCGGACTCTCCCAAGTGCTTCGGACACTGCTCTGCACACTGAAGTTCCTAGATAATAATAATAACAATAATAATAATGATGGTATGTTTTAAGTGCTTACTATGTGCCAAGCACTGTTCTAATAATAATAATGATGGTATTCAATAATGTTGGCATTTGTTAAGCGCTTACTATGTGCAAAGCACTGTTCTAAGCACTGGGGGCGATACAAAGTGATCAGGTTGTCCCATGTGGGGTTCACAGTCTTAATCCCCATTTTACAGATGAGGTAACTGAGGCTCAGAGAAGTTAAGTGACTTGCCCAAGGTCACACAGCAGACATGTGGCAGAGCCAGAATTCGAACCCACAACCTCTGATTCCAAAGCCCAGGCTCTTTCCACTGAGCCATGCTGCTAAGCACGTACTATGTGCCAAGCACTGTTCTAAGTGCTGGGGTTAATACAAGGTGTCCCACGTGGGGCTCCCAGTCTTAATCCCCATTTTACAGATGAGGTAACTGAGGCACAGAGAAGTGAAGTGACTTGCCCAAAGTCACACAGCAGACAAGTGGCGGAGCTGGGATTAGAACCCATGACCTCTGACCCCCAAGCCCAGGCTCTTTCCACTAAGCCACACTGCTTCTCTAAGCACTGGTAGATACAAGGTAATCAGGTTGTCCCACATGGGGCTCAGTCTTAATCCCCATTTTACAAATGAGGTAACTGAGACACAGAAACGTTAAATGACATTAATTCTTGGGTTTTTGGGGGCATTTTAGTCAGCAGCAAGGCACTTTCTGGGCACCTCCTTCCCTATCCATGGCATTTATTCAACTCCTAGTGTGTGATGAACACTGAACTCAATGCTTTGAAAAATGCATCAAAGAAAAATATAGGGCTCCTGCCTTTTGGAGGCTGATGATTGAATCAGAAGACAGGTGGGTTTAGATTCTTTTCAGCTAGAGAAGCAATGTTGTCTAGAGGATACACCACGGGCCTGAGAGTCAGAAGGACCTGAGTTCAAAATCCCAGCTCCTCCACTTGTCTTCTGGGTGACCTTGGGCAGGTCACTTCACTTATCTGTGCCTCAGTTCCCTCATCTGTAAAAATCTGGATTAAGACTGGGAGCCCCATGTAGGACAGGGAACTGATCAGCTTGTAGCTATGCCACCGCTTAGAACAGTGCTTTGCATATAGTAAACACTTATCAAATGTCATTATTATTATTATTATTATTATTAAATTTTCAATTCAATTCAATCGTATTTATTGAGCACTTACTGTGTGCAGAGCACTGTACTAAGTGCTTGGGAAGTACAAGTTGGCAACATATAGAGACGGTCCCTACCCAACAGTGGGCTCACTATTATTACCCCAGGGAACAATAGAATGTCTAGCACATTCATTCATTCATTCATTCATTCATTCAATCGTATTTATTGAGCATTTACTGTGTGCAGAGCACCGTACTAGGCTCTTGGGAAGTACAATTTGGCAACATATAGAGGCGGTCGCTACCCAACAGTGGGCTCACAGTCTAGAACATGGTAAGTACTTCAAAAACACCTTGAAAAATGAAGAAGAAGAATAATTATGGTATTTGTAAAGCACATGTGCCAGGCACTGTTCTAAACACTGGGGTGTTACGAGCAAATCAGGTTGGACATAGTCCCCGTCCCACGTGGGTTTCACAGCCTTAATCCCCATTTTTACAGAAGAGGGAAATGAGGCCCAGAGAAGTGAAGTGACTTGTCCAAGGTCACACAGCAGATGAGTGGCAGAGCCGGGATTAGAACCCATGACCTTCTGACTTCCAGGGTTGTGCCCTAGATAATACTGAGAGCTCGCCTCCTCCAGGAGGCCTTCCCAGACTGAGCCCCTTTTTTCCTCTCCTCTTCCCCATCAATCAATCAATCAATCGTATTTATTGAGCGCTTACTATGTGCAGAGCACTGTACTAAGCGCTTGGGAAGTACAAATTGGCATCACATAGAGACAGTCCCTACCCAACAGTGGGCTCACAGTCTAAAAGGGGGAGACAGAGAACAGAACCAAACATACCAACAAAATAAAATAAGTAGGATAGAAATGTACAAGTAAAATAAATAAATAAATAGATAAATAGAGTAATAAATATGTACAACCATATATACATATATACAGGTGCTGTGGGGAAGGGAAGGAGGTAAGACGGGAGGATGGAGAGGGGGACGAGGGGGAGAGGAAAGAAGGGGTTCAGTCTGGGAAGGCCTCCTGGAGGAGGTGAGCTCTCAGCAGGGCCTTGAAGGGAGGAAGAGAGCTAGCTTGGCGGAGGGGCAGAGGGAGGGCATTCCAGGCCCGGGGGATGACGTGGGCCGGGGGTCGATGGCGGGACAGGCGAGAGTGAGGTACAGTGAGGAGATTAGTGGTGGAGGAGCGGAGGGTGCGGGCTGGGCAGTAGAAGGAGAGAAGGGAGGTGAGGTAGGAGGGGGCGAGGGGATGGACAGCCTGGAAGCCCAGGGTGAGGAGTTTCTGCCTGATGCGCAGATTGATCGGTAGCCATTGGAGGTTTTTGAGGAGGGGAGTAATATGTCCAGAGCGTTTCTGGACAAAGATAATCCGGGCAGCAGCATGAAGTATGGATTGAAGTGGAGAGAGACACGAGGATGGGAGATCAGAGAGAAGGCTAGTGCAGTAGTCCAGACGGGATAGGATGAGAGCTTGAATTAGCAGGGTAGCGGTTTGGATGGAGAGGAAAGGGCGGATCTTGGCAATGGCCATCCCCTCCACCCTACCTCCTTCCCCTCCCCACAGCACCTGCGTATACATTTGTACAGATTTATTACTCTGTTTATTTTACTTGTTCATATTTACTATTCTATTTATTTTATTAATGATGTGCATTTATCTTTATATCTATTTATTCTGATGACGCCTGTCCACACGGTTTGTTTTGTTGTCTGTCTCCCCCTCCTAGACTGTGAGCCCGCTGTTGGGTAGGGACCGTCTCTATATGTTGCCGACTTGTTCTTCCCAAGCGCTTAGATCAGTGCTCTGCACACAGTAAGCGCTCAATAAATACGATTGAATGAATGAATGAATGAATGAATGAATGAATGAATGCCCACTTGTGAGAAAGGAAGGACAGTGGTGATGTCTACGGCGATGGACAAGTCAGGGGGAGGACAGGGTTGCGGTGGGAAGATGAGGAGCTCTGTTTTGGACATGATATGCTGAAGGTGTAAGAAGGAAATCCAGGTAATAATAATAATGGCATTTATTAAGCACTTACTACGTGCAAAGCACTGTTCTAAGCTCTGGAGAGGTTACAAGGCGATCAGGTTGTCCCACAGGGATCTCACAATCTTCATCCCCATTTTGCAGATGAGGTCACTGAAGCCCAGAGAAGTTACGTGACTTGCCCAAAGTCACACAGCTGACAATTGTCGGAGCTGGGATTTGAACCCCTCACCTCTGAATCCAGAGCCCGGTCTCTTTCCACTGAGCCACGCTGAAGGCAGGAGGAGATGCGAGACTGCAGAGGAGGACAGAGATCAGGGCTGGAGTTGGAAATTTGGGGCTCACACCCACAGGGATGGCAGTTGAAGCCAATTCTCCAGTGGGACCAGTTTGGCACGGCCACTGTTATCCCCAACTCCCCAGTTCCCAGAAAATTAAATAGAAATCAATCCTGTTACCTCTTCAAACTCAGCGAAGGGACGGAAGGAAACCCCTCTGGGTCTCCCTAAAATTCCTCAAGGGGCCCATTCATCCATCCTTCAAAAGAAATTGTTGCACACCTTCCGGTTATGATAGACTCAACTAATCTTCTGGGAGAGTAAAAAAGACTTTGTAAACACGATCGCTGACTCCGGACCTTACAGTTTATTCATTCGCTCATTCAGTCACATTTATTGAGCGCTCACTGCGTACAAAGCACTGTACTAAGCACTTGGGAGAGTACAATGGTACTATAAACAGAAACATTCTTTGCCCAACATAGAAGCGGTGGCAAGAACACAGACCTCGGCATCAAGAGACTTGGGTTCTAATTGCTGTGGGAAGAACCTGGAAGGTCATGGGTTCTAATCCTGGCTCTGACACTTGTTGCCGTGTGGCGTTAGGAAAGTCATTTCACTTCTCTGGGCCTCAGTTCCCTCATTTGGAAAATGGGGATGAAGAATGAAGTCCCTATGCAGGATAGGGACTTTGTCCAACCCGATTACCTTGTATCCACCCCACTGCCAGGCACAGAGGAAGAGCTTAACAGATATCACAGTTATTATTATTATCATTAACTACGTCCTTGCCTGTTGAGGGATCTTGGAAAAGTCACTTGAGTTCCCTGGTCTTCAGGTTCCTCATTGAAAAATGAGGGTTAAATACCTGATGATAATAATAATGATGGTATTTGTTATGTGCTTACTATCTGTCAAGCACTGTTCTAAGCACTGGGGGAGATACAAGGTAATCAGGCTGTCCCACGTGGGACTCACAGTCTTAATCCCCATTTTCCAGATGAGGTAACTGAGGCACAGAGAAACAAAGCAACTTGCCCAAAGTCACACAGCTGACTTCCCAAGAGCTTAGTATAGTGCTCTGCACACAGTAAGCACTCAGTAAGCATACTCTGTCCTAATCCTCCTCAACCTCTCAGCTGCCTTCGACACTGTGGACCACCCCCTTCTCCTCAACATGCTATCCGACCTTGGCTTCACAGACTCCGTCCTCTCCTGGTTCTCCTCTTATCTCTCCAGTCGTTCATTCTCAGTCTCTTTTGCAGGCTCCTCCTCCCCCTCCCATCCCCTTACTGTGGGGGTTCCCCAAGGTTCAGTGCTTGGTCCCCTTCTGTTCTCAATCTACACGCACTCCCTTGGTGACCTCATTCGCTCCCACGGCTTCAACTACCATCTCTACACTGATGACACCCAGATCTACATCTCTGCCCCTGCTCTCTCCCCCTCTCTCCAGGCTCGCATCTCCTTCTGCTTTCAGGACATCTCCATCTGGATGTCTGCCCGCCACATAAAACTCAACATGTCCAAGACTGAACTCCTCGTCTTCCCTCCCAAACCCTGCCCTCTCCCTGACTTTCCCATCTCTGTTGACGGCACTACCATCCTTCCTGTCTCACAAGCCCTCAACCTTGTGTGTCATCCTCGACTCCGCTCTCTCATACACCCCTCACATCCAAGCCGTCACCAAAACCTGCCGGTCTCAGCTCCACAACATTGCCAAGATCTGCCCTTTCCTCTCCATACATACTGCTACCCTGCTCATTCAAGCTCTCATCCTATCCCGTCTGGACTACTGCATCAGCCTTCTCTCTGATCTCCCATCCTCGTGTCTCTCCCCACTTCAATCCATACTTCATGCTGCTGCCCGGATTGTCTTTGTCCAGAAACGCTCTGGGCATGTTACTCCCCTCCTCAAAAATCTCCAGTGGCTACCAATCAATCTGCACATCAGGCAGAAACTCCTCACCCTGGGCTTCCAGGCTGTCCATCCCCTCACCCCCTCCTACCTCACCTCCCTTCTCTCCTTCTCCAGCCCAGCCCGCACCCTCCGCTCCTCTGCCACCACTAATCTTCTCACCGTACCTCATTCTCGCCCGTCCCGCCATCGACCCCCAGCCCACTTCATCCCCCGGGCCTGAAATGCCCTCCCTCCCAACATCCACCAAGCTAGTTCTCTTCCTCCCTTCAAGGCCCTACTGAGAGCTCACCTCCTCCAGGAGGCCTTCCCAGACTGAACCCCTTCCTTCCTCTCCCCCTCATCCTCCTCTCCATCCCCCCATCTTACCTCCTTCCCTTCCCCACAACACCTGTATATATGTATATATGTTTGTACATATTTATTACTCTATTTTTTTATTTATTTTACTTGTACATATCTATTCTATTTATTTTATTTTGTTAGTATGTTTGGTTTTGTTCTCTGTCTCCCCCTTTTAGACTGTGAGCCCACTATTGGGTAGGGACTGTCTCTATATGTTGCCAACTTGTACTTCCCAAGCGCTTAGTACAGTGCTCTGCACACAGTAAACACTCAATAAATACGATCGATGATGATGATGATGAATAAATACGATTGACTGATAAGTGGCAGAGCCGGGATTAGAACCCACGACCTCTGACTCCCAAGCCCGGGCTCTTTCCACAAAGCCACGTTTCTTCCCCCTCAGACTATATGATCCCTGTGGGACAGTGATTGTGTCTTATCTGATTGTATTGTATCTATCCCAGCACTTATCATGGTGCTTGGCACAAAGAGAGCACTCAACGAATACCACAATAATTAGGGATATTATTATAACGAGGGGAACAGAGATAGAAACATTCGCAAGACTTGGAATCAGAGTCAATACAGTCGAATGTTCAACTGTTTATCCTTTATAATAATAATAATAATGGCATTTGTTAAGCGCTTACTATGTGCAAAGCACTGTTCTTAGCGCTGGGGAGGTTACAAGGTGATCAGGTTGTCCCATGTGGGGCTCACAGTCTCAATCCCCATTTTACAGATGAGGTAACTGAGGCCCAGAGAAGTTAAGTGACTCGCCCAAAGTCACACAGCTGACAATTGGCAGAGCCGGGGTTTGAACCCATGACCTCTGACTCCAAAGCCCATGCTCTTCTCCACTGAGTCATGCTACTTCGCACTGTTCTTTACTGTTCTTTCTGGACGTTTCACTGCTTCAGATGTTCCTGTGGATTGAGGGAGTCAATAATCATAACAATAATAATAATAATAATAATAATAATAATAATAATAATTGTGGTATCTAATAATAATAATTGTTGTACTTGTTAAGCGCTAAGCAGCATGGCTTGAGAAGTAGTGTGGTTTAGTTTAGAAAGAGCACAGGATTGGGAGTCAGGTTCTAATCTCAGCTCCACTGCTTGGCAGCTGTGTGACCTTGGGCAAGCCACTTAACTTCCTTGTGCCTCAGTTGCCTCATCTGTCTGGGGACTGTCTGTGAGCCCCTAGTGGGACAACCTGATTACCTTGTATCTACCCCAGTGCTTAGAACAGAGCTTGGCACATAGTAAGCACTTAACAAATACCATTATTATCATTATTATTATGCAAGCAAATTGGGTTGGGCACAGTCCCTGTCCCACGTGGGGCTCACAGTCTTAATCCCCATTTTACAGATGAGGGAACTGAGGCACAGAGAGGTTCAGTGGCTTACCCAAGGTCACACAAGCAGACAATTGGTGGAGCTGGGATTAGAACCCAGGGCCTTGAGCCTCAGGCCTGGGCTCTATCATTTGATTGTATTTATTGAGCACTTACTGTGTGCAGAGCACTGTACTAAGCGCTTTTCTGCTATCCACTAGGCCATGCTGCCTCCCTGGAATGATCAACAAGAGCCTGAAGAACATTCAGGGGCTCAATAAAAATTTTCATTAAGGTTCTGTCAGGTTGATAAAGAAAAATCTGCTCTAGTCCTCCTTAGACACCAGATGTGTAGTTGAATGTGGGAATCAAATCATTCTCAGAAAAGAAGTTGCAATTGTTTTCTCTGTTATGAACGGAAGCCACATTTATCATTTGAGGAGAATTAGGCAATGGTGAAAAAAATCGCTCAATCAATCAGTAGTATTTATTGAGCGTCTGAGTGCTGGTCACTGTACTAAGCGTTTGGGAAAGTCAAAGTCATTCTGGGAAAAAAACACGGCTTAGAGGTAACAGTGCGGGCTGGGGAATCAGAGGACCTTCGTTCTAATCCTGACTTTAGCTCTCGTCGCCTGTGTGACTTGGATAAGTCATTTAACTTCTCAGTGCCTCGGTTTCCTCATCTGTAAAATGGGATCAAATCCTACTCCCTCCTACTTAGACAGTGAACCCCATGTGGTACAGAGACGGTGTCCAGTGTGATTGTCTTGTATCTATCCCTGCGCAGACAAGTGTTTGATATCCAGTAAACTCTTAAGAAGGACTCTAATTAGATCAACATTACCTGCCCTAAAGGAGGTTGTCATCTAATGGGGAAGATAGACTTCCCAAGTGCTTAGTACAGTGCTCTGCACACAGTAAGCGCTCAATAAATACGATTGAATGAATAAATGTATATATGTTTGTACGTATTTATTACTCTATTTATTTTACTTGTACATATTTATTCTATTTTATTCCGTTAATATGTTTTGTTTTGTTGTCTGTCTCCCCCTTCTAGACTGTGAGCCCACTGTTGGGTAGGGACCGTCTCTATATGTCGCCAACTTGGACTCCCCAAGCGCTTAGTACAGTGCTCTGCACACAGTAAGCGCTCAATAAATACGATTGAATGAATTGAATGAATGAATGAATGAATAGTATGAGTCAGGGCATATAAAAGGAAGTAGTTGCACTCTATCACAGCGAAATAGCTCAAAAATAGCAGAAAGAAACAGGTAGAAGCAGCATGGCTCAGTGGAAAGAGAACGTGCTTTGAAGTCAGAGGAGTCAGAGGTCATGGGTTCAAATCCCAGCTCCGCCAATTGTCAGCTGTGTGACTTTGGGCAAGTCACTTCACTTCTCTGGGCCTCAGTTACCTCATCTGGAAAATGGGGATTAAGACTGTGAGTCCCCCGTGGGACAACATGATAACCTTGTAACCTCCTCAGCGCTTAGAACAGTGCTTTGCACATAGTAAAATAAATGTCATTATTATTATTATTATTATAGCAAATGATGTAAGTGCTAAATATTGTGCTAAGCTCCACGTTAGGTGCAAAACTACAAAGTGGACACAATCTATGTCATCTTCTCCAATCTTGGAGAGATGCTAGTTTGACGTTTGTTAATTTGGAACCTCCCTTGTTTCCTGGCTGAAGCATCAGTTGAATTCCGGATATAAATGGAAGTCCTGTGTCTACACGCTCATGGAGAGTTTTTTTTTTTTGAAAATAAGTTCGTACCTTAACTTTTTTCCCGTGAATTATGTTCCTTTTTAGCAAATTCAAAGCATTATCTGCAGAGCACCATCTTGTGGCAAACCAGGTGTCAACAGAGGTAGAGTTTGGGGAAGGTTGTTTCCTGGCAACTGACAGTTTGAAAATACAAATGAAAAAACACCGAAAATTACAACCCTTCCCCTCTCCCCAAAAGCGTAGGAGTAGTAAGAGCGGTAGTAGTTATTGTATCTATTGAGCTCCCACTGAAGGCAATGCATTGTGCTAGACGCTTGTACATAACAAAGGAGGGATACTTTCCCTGCCCATAAGGAGCTTCCACTCTAATGACATTTTTTTTTTAGTGGCATTTATTAAGCGCTTACTGTTTGCAAAGCACTGTTCAAAGCGCTGGGGAGGTTACAAGGTGATGAGGTTGTCCCACGGGGGGCTCACAGTCTTCATCCCCATTTTACAGATGAGGGAACTGAGGCACAGAGAGGTAAAGTGACTTGCCCCAAGTCACACAGCTGACAATTGGCGGAGCCGGGATTTGAACCCATGACCTCCGACTCCAAAGCCCGGGCTCTTTCCACCGAGCCACGCTGCTTCTCAACATTTGATGCGCGCTTACTGTGTGCCAAACACTGTACTAAGTGGTGGGGTGGACACAAGTTATTTAGGTTAGACAGTCTTCGGCCCACCTGGGGCGTAAAGTCTTAGTAGACAGAGTTGGATTTAATCCCCATTTTACCGATGAGGAAACCAAGGCACAGAGAAGTTAAGCCACTTCTCCAAGGTCAGACAGCAGACAAGTGGTAGGATTAGAACTCAGGTCCTCTCACTCCTTTTATTTGTACATATTTATTCTATTTATTTTATTTTGTTAATATGTTTTGTTGTCTGTCTCCCCCTTCTAGACTGTGAGCCCACTGTTGGGTAGGGACCGTCTCTATATGTTGCCAACTTGTACTTCCTAAGCACTTAGTACAGTGCTCTGCACACAGTAGGCACTCAATAAATACGATTGAATTTATTACTCTATTTATTTATTTTATTTGTACATGTTTATTCTATTTATTTCATTTTGTTAATATGTTCTGTTTTGTTCTCTGTCTCCCCCTTCTAGGCTGTGAGCCCACTGTTGGGTAGGGACCGTCTCTATATGTTGCCAACTTGTACTTCCCAAGCGCTTAGTACAGTGCTCTGCACACAGTAAGTGCTCAATAAATACGATTGAATGAATGAATGAATGACAATTTGGGCATAAGAGCTGTAGGCCTGGGAAGGGGATGAATATAGGGAGCAAGTCAGGGTGATATAGAAGGCAGTGGGAGAAGAGGAAAGGAGGGCTCAGTCAGGGCTGAGCACTTGTCACAATTCAAATGATCAATCTGTGGTATTTATTGAGCGCTTACAGTGGACAGAGCACTGAACTAAGCGCTTGGGAGAACACAGCATAGCAGAGCGGGTCGCTGAGTACCCTGCCCCAAATGAGCTTACAGTCTAAAGGAGGAAATTCTACCTTGATAAATGCAGAGCTAGGACCCCAAATCGGAGAGCCTGACAGCAGTGTGGAGAGGAAATTTCATAAAGAATCCCAGTTTTTTTTTCTAATTATGAAACATAGCTCTTTTCAAAAATGGTAGAGGATCTGTGTCTACCTGGTACTACAAACATACTTGATTATTCTGAATTATAATTTGCAGTTATGTTTCATGCCATGCATTTATAAGCAGTTCCTGATCAATTAATGGTATTTATTGAGCGCTTTCTACATGCAGAGCACTTTACTAAGCACTTGAATCGATGAGGAAATACAGGGAGGAGTAAAGATGCCACGTATTTCCAATAACTCAAGAAAATGTCATTTTGGCAGCATCTTCGGTGAGAAAAGTAAAGTGAGAAAAGTATTAACAACATAAGGCTACAGTAGCAATTTAAGGGGAAGGACGGCAAAGCTGACATAGCCTCTGTGGCTCTATTCGAGCTATCACAGAAATCGCCTTTCATCAGCAAAATCTGTGATTATCAGGTTCTCATATTCTCTATTTTTTCTTCAGTGAGAGAGTGTCTCAGGTCTCTGAAATGTTAACAGTAGTAAAATCCCCACCTAAATTATGAGACAGTTTAAGTGCCAAATACTCATATTAATACTAGAAATACTATTTTCTTTCATTCTTTAAGGGTGTTTATGTTTTGTAGCGAAGCTAAAAGTTTCACTTATCTTGATGAAATAATAAATAAGGGCAGGGTTTTAATGACTACCATAGAACAGGGTATTTACTGAGCATCTCTTCAGTGCAGAGCACTCTACTGAACGCTTGGGAAAGAAAAACAGACTGGAAGCCAATTATAGGTAGTGTGTTCATTCATTCATTCATTCAATCGTTTTTATTGAGCGCTTACTGTGTAGCGAGCACTGTACTAAGCGCTTGGAAAGTAAAAATTCAGCAACAGAGACAATCCCTACCCAAAATCGGACTCACAGTCTAGAGGGGGAGAGACAGACAACAAACTAAAACAAAACAAGTAGACAGGCAATTTGGTAGTGTGTCTGCCAACTTGGTTATACTGTTATTTTGTCCTCTCCCAAGTGCTTAGTGCAGTGCTCTGCACTAGGAAGGACTCAATAAATATGACTGATTGAACAGAAAAGACCGTTCTATTAATCGTTTTCTACCTTCACCGCTTATCACATATTGAGCGCCCCTTAACAGATGCCCTAATGAGAACCAAAGCAAGACATGGTCTTTGTAATCCACTAATTTCCAGTGTGGAACGCCCAAATTCACTCCAGCATAACTTCAGTCACCCAGTCAACTGTTCCAATTTCCATTCTTTCTTCCTTTTAAAGGATAAAAAATGGTCCCCCTCTCCATCCCCCCATCTTACCTCCTTCCCTTCCCCACACCACCTGTATATATGTATATATCATCATCATCAATTGTATTTATTGAGCGCTTACTATGTGCAGAGCACTGTACTAAGCGCTTGGGAAATACAAATTGGCAACATATAGATACAGTCCTTACCCAACAGTGGGCTCACAGTCTAAATATATATGTATATATATGTATATATATATATATATATATATATATATATATGTATGTATGTATGTATGTATATATGTATATATGTTTGTACATATTTATTACTCTATTTATTTATTTATTTTACTTGTACATATCTATTCTATTTATTTTATTTTGTTAGTATGTTTGGTTTTGTTCTCTGTCTCCCCCTTTTAGACTGTGAGCCCACTGTTGCATAGGAACTGTCTCTATATGTCGCCAACTTGTAATTCCCAAGCACTTAGTACAGTGCTCTGCACACAGTAAGCTCTCAATAAATACAATTGATTGATTGATTGATTGATAGTACTTATGGTAATTATTACGAATGTACTAGGAGCCAAACACATTGGTTGGTACTGGGGTAGATACAAGATAATCATATTGGCTACGGTCCGAATCTCATGATGTAAGAGGGAGGGAGGGAGGGAAAGAAGGAGGAGTAACAATAATGGTGGAATTTGTTAAGCACTTACTACATGCCAGAACTGGGATTGACACAAGCAAATTCGTAGTCCTTGTCCCACATGGGGCTCACGGTCTTAAATCTCTGTCTGACAGACGGGGTAACTCCGTTGATTTCTTACCAACTGCAGATGAAAAATAATAATAATAATCATGGTATTTCTTGGAACCCAGATCCTCTGACTCCCAAGATGGTGATCTTGCCACTAGACTAGATCTCTAGGATATACTGCTCCTCACTCTAACAGACTCTACTAAGCACTTAGTACAGTCCACCCAGTAGGCACTCAGTAAATACTATACTAAATATAGTAAATACTATACTATCCTGTATATATGCTTGTACATATTTATTACTCTATTTATTTATTTTACTTGTACATATCTATTCTATTTATTTTATTTTGTTAGTATGTTTGGTTTTGTTCTCTGTCTCCCCCTTTTAGACTGTGAGCCCACTGTTGGGTGGGACTGTCTCTATATGTTGCCAACTTGTACTTCCCTAGCGCTTAGTACAGTGCTCTGCACACAGTAAGCGCTCAATAAATACAATTGATGATGATGATGATACTATCGATTGTTCGATTGACTAAAATGCGTTTCTCGGAAACGACGTCGCAGAACTGTCACCTGGTTATGGCCTAATGAAAAGACCTCAGAGCTGGGAGCCAGAAGAGCTGAGAAGCAGCATGGCAAAAGTGGTTAGAACCCGAGCCCGGGGGTCAGAAGGATCTGGGTTCTAATCCCGGCTTTGCCACTTGTCTGCTGTGGGACCTTGGGCAAGTCAATTAACTTCTCCGTGCCTCTATTACCTCATCTGTAAAATGGGGAGCGAGATTGTGAGCCCTATGTGGGATAGGGACTGTACCCAACTCAATTACCTTGTATCTACCCCAGCGCTTATTACAGTGCCTGGCCCATACTAAGCACTTAACAAATAATAATAATAATAATAATAATAATAATAATAATAATAATGGCATTTATTAAGCACTTACTATGTGCAAAGCACTGTTCTAAGCGCTGGGGAGGTTACAAGGTGATCAGGTTGTCCCACGTGGGGCTCACAGTCTCAATCCCCATTTTACAGATGAGGTAACTGAGGCCCAGAGAAGTTAAGTGACTTGACCAAAGTCACACAGCTGACGATTGGCGGAGCCGGGGTTTGAACCCATGACCTCTGACTCCAAAGCCCGTGCTCTTCTCCACTGAGCCATCTGACTTCTATTCTGGACTCAGCCGCTGGCCAACCGTGCGACTCTAGAAAAGACACCCCATCTCTCTGGGCCTCAGTTTCCTCATTTATAAAATGAGAGGGAGGTAGAGAAGCATTCATTCATTCAATCGTCAATTCATTCAGTGGTCATGGGTTCGCATCCTGGCTCTGCCACTCTTCAGCTGTGTGACTTTGGGCAACTCATTTCAGTTCTCTGGGCCTCAGTTACCTCATCTGTAAAATGGGGATGAAGAATGTGAGCCCCCTGTGGGACAGCCTGATCACCTTGTATATGCCCAGCGCTTAGAACAGTGCCTTGCACATAGTAAGCGCTTAATAAATGCCATTTAAAAAATCGTATTTATTGAGCACTTACTGTGTGCGGACCACTGTACTAAGCGCTTGGGAAGTACAAGTCGGCAACATATAGAGATGGTCCCTACCCAACAACGGGCTCACAGTCTAGAAGGGGGATACAGACAACAAAACAAACCATGTGGACAGGTGTCAAGTAGTCAGAATAAATAGAAATAAAGCTAGGTGCACATCATTAACAAAATCAATGGAATAGCAAACATGTACAATAAAATAATAAGTAAAAATTATAAGTATCAAAATAATAAGTAATAAAAATAATAAGCAAGTAAAAATGCAGCACAACCTAGAGAATAGCAAGGCCCTGGGAGTCAAAAGGTTGTGTGTTCTAACCCTGGCTCCACCACTTGTCGGCTGTGAGACCTTGAGCGAGTCACTTGGCTTCTCTGTGCCTCAGTTACCCCATCTGTCAGACAGGGGATTAAGACCGTGAGCCCCATGTGGGACAAGGACTACGAATTTACTTGTGTCAATCCCAGTTCTGACACATAGTAAGTGCTTAACAAATGCCATCATTATTATTACTCCTACTCCTTTCCCTCCCTCTTATGTCATGAGATTCGGACCGTAGCCAATATGATTATCTTGTATCTACCCCAGTGCCAACCAATGTGTTTGGCTCCTAGTGAATTTGTAATAAATACCATAAGTACTATCCTTTAAAAGGAAGAAAGAATGGAAATTGGAACAGTTGATTGGATGAATGAAGTTATGCTGGAGTGAATTTGGGTGCTCAACACTGGAAATTAGTGGATTACAAAGAGACATTTTTCTTCAGGAGAGGCAAGTCTAAGCTGCTCAACTGGATGATGCTGAACTAGGGCTCTGCCACTTGTCTGCTGTGTGACCTTGGGCAAGTCACTTCACTTCTCTGGGCTTCCGTTACCTCGTCTATAAAATGGGGATTGAGACCGTGAGCCCCACGTGCGACAGGGACTGTGTCTGACTCATTCATTCAATCAAAACTTGTACTTCCCAAGCGCTTAGTACAGTGCTCTGCACACAGTAAGCACTCACTAAATACGATTGAATGAATGAATATTTATTGAGCGCTTACTGTGTGCAGAACACTGTGCTAAGAACTTGGAAAGTACAATTCGGCAACAAATAGAGACAATCCCTACCCAACAATGGGCTCACAGTCTAGAAGGGGGAGACAGACAACAAAACAAAACATGTGGACAGACATCAATAGTGTCAATATGAATAAATAGGATTATGGATATGTACACATCATTAATAAAATAAATAGAATAATAAATATGTACATATATTCACAAGATCTGTGGGGTGCGGAGGGGGGTAGAGCAGAGGGAGGGAGTCAGGACGATGGGGAGGGGAGGAGGAGCAGAGGAAAAGGGGGGCTCAGTCTGGGGAGGCCTCCTGGAGGAGGTGAGTTTTTAATTTGCTTGTATCCCCCTCTGCACTTAGCACAGCTCCTGGTACATAGTAAGCCCTTAACAAATACCGTTATTACTATTATTAGTAACAATAATAATAATAATAATAATAATAATGGCATTTATTAAGCCCTTACAATGTGCAAAGCACTGTTTTAAGCACTGGGGAGGTTACAAGGGGATCAGGTTGTCCCATGGGGGGCTCCCAGTCTTAATCCCCATTTTACAGATGAGGTAACTGAGGCCCAGAGAAGTTAAGTGACTTGCCCAAGGTCACACAGCAGACATAATTAATATTATTATTATTGCTAAATTTTCTGACCACCCCATTTTTGAGAATATTCAACCCAATTATCTTGTATCCCATGCAGCCCATAACCCGGTGCCCGGAACAGAGTAATAATAATAATAATGATAATGGCATTTATTAAGCGCTTTCTAGATGCAAAGCACTGTTCTAAGCACTGGGGAGGTTACAAGGTGATCAGGTTGTCCCACGGTGGGCTCACAGTCTTAATCCCCATTTTACAGATGAGGTAACTGAGGCCCAGAGAAGAAAAGTGACTTGCCCAAGGTCACACAGCAGACATGTGGCATAGCCGGGATTTGAAGCCATGACCTCTGACTCCAAAGCCCGTGCTCTTTCCACTGAGCCACACTGCTTCTGGCCTTAACAACTACAGTGCTTTGCACGTAGTAAGCACTTAATAAATACCATTTGAAAAACCCCCACCACAGTTGTCATTATTATTACAATTATCCAAGATAGATAAAGGATTCAAAGCTCCCACTGGGATCCCACAGAGAGTTCTGCCAGAGCCCAAGGGACCAGGACTGAAAAAGATTCTCTGACAATTTGAGGATCAAAGGTGGGATTTAATTAGCCACACAAATGAGAAAAGATCACAGAAAATACAATAGCCAACAGGCAGCTTCCAGCAGCCCAATTTTCCCCTACTCCGTCTCTGTTTTTTTATGATATTTGTTAGATCATCATCATCATCATCAATCGTATTTATTGAGCGCTTACTGTGTGCAGAGCACTGTACTAAGCGCTTGGGAAGTACAAATTGGCAACATGTAGAGACAGTCCCTACCCAACAGTGGGCTCACAGTCTAAAAGGGGGAGACAGAGAACAAAACCAAACATACTAACAAAATAAAATAAATAGAATAGATATGTACAAGTAAAATAAATAAATAAATAAATAAATAGAGTAATAAATATGTACAAACATATATACATATATACAGGTGCTGTGGGGAAGGGAAGGAGGTAAGATGGGGGGATAGAGAGGGGGACGAGGGGGAGAGGAAGGAAGGGGTACATATACATATATATATATATATGTATATACATATACATATATACAGGTTACCATGTGCCAGACACAATTTTAAGCACTGGGGTAGAGTCGAGCTAATCAGGTTGGACACAGTCCCTGTCCCACGTGGGGCTCACGGTCTTCACCCCCTTTTTCAGATAAGGAAACTGAGGTCCAGAGAACTGAAATGACTTGTCCAAGATCTCACAGCAGGCAAGGGGTGAAACGGGGACTAGAACCCAAGTCCTTCTGACTCTCATTCTTTATTCATCCATTCAACCGTATTTATTGAGGGCTTACTGTGTGCAGAGCACTGTACTAAACGCTTGGGAGAGGACAGTACAACAATAAACAGACACATTCCCTGCCCACAGCAAGTTTTCAGTGTAGAGGGGGAAAATTATTTCTTAAGAACTATGTGCCAGGCACTCTACTAAGCGCTGGGATACATCTTCTAAACTGTGAGCCCACTGTTGGGTGGGGACCGTCTCTATATGTTGCCAACTTGTACTTCCAAAGCGCTTAGTACAGTGCTCTGCACACAGTAAGCGCTCAATAAATGCGATTGAATGAATGAATAAATGAATGAATGAATACAAGCAACTGTGTCTACCAACTCTACTGTACTGTACTCTCCCGAGCACTTAGTACTATCCTCTGCACACATTAATAATAATGATGACATCTGTTTAGCGCTTACTATGTGTCAAACACTGTTCTAAGTGCCGAGGTAGACACGAGCTAATGCTTGGACACAGTCCCTGTCCCATCTGGGGCTCACGGTCTTCATCCCCATTTTACAGATGAGGGAACTGAGGCCCAGAGAAGTGAAGTGACTTCCCCAAGCTCACACGGCAGACAAGCGGCAGAGCCTGGATTAAAACCCGTGGCCTGATTTCCAGGCCCGGCCTCCAGCCTGTGTCACTTCAGTGTAGTTTGTTGGAAAGAGCCCAGGTTTGGGAGTCGGAGGTCATGGGTTCTAATCCTGGCTCTGCCACTTATCAGCTGTGTGATTTTGGACAAATCACTTAACTTCTCTGTGCCTCAGTTACCTCTTCTGTAAAATGGTGTTTAAGACTGTGAGCCCACGTGGGACAACCTGATCACCTTGTATCCCCCCAGGACTTAAAACAGTGCTTCGCACATAGTAAGTGCTTAACAAATACCATCATCATTATTAGAGAAGCAGCGTGGCCCAGTGGAAAGAGCCTGGGCTTGGGGTCAGAAGTCATGGGTTCTAATCCTGGCTCTGCCACTTGTCAGCTGGGTGACTCTCTGTGACTCAGTTGCTTCACCTGTAAAATGGGGATTAAAAATGTGAGCCCCACGTGGGACCACCTGATCACCTTATAGCCCCCCCCTCCAGCACTGAGAATAATGCTTCGCACATAGTAAGTGCTTAACAAATACCATCATCATCATCACAAAGTGAGCACTTGACAAATACTGCAATCATTATTACAGAAGACAACGCATGAGTTCACATTGTCGCTGAGAATCTTTGACATTTTGGAAAAATTCTCCCTAACACTTTCTGTCTCTCTAGTTAGAACATAATAATAATAATAATAATAATAATAATAATAATAATAATAATAATGTTGACATTTGGTAAGCTACTATGTGCAAAGCACTGTTCTAAGCGCTTGGGGGGATACAAAGTGATCAGGTTGTCCCACGTGGGGCTCACAGTCTTAATCCCCATTTTACAGATGAGGTAACTGGGGCTCAGAGAAGTTAAGGGACTTGCCCAAGGTCACACAGCAGACATGTGGCAGAGCCGGGATTCGAACCCATGACCTCTGACTCCAAAGCCCGTGCTCTTTCCACTGAGCTACGTTGCTTCTCATAAGTCCCTGTGGATACTTATTAGATAGTAATATTCCATTATGTTGCCAACATGTACTTCCCCAGTGCTTAGTACAGTGCTCTGCACACAGTAAGCACTCAATAAATACGATTGATTGATTGACTTCTTCTACAAAGAGCCTGAACACTGTCAACTGTCAGCTCATTGTGGGTGGGGAATGGGTCTGTTTACTGTTAGATTTATTACTCTATTTTATTAATGAGGTGTATATAGCTATAACTCTATCTATTCTGACGGTATTGACACCCGTCTACATGTTTTGTTTTGCCGTCCATCTCCCCCGTCTAGACTGTGAGCCCGTTGTCGGGTAGGGACCGTCTCTATATGTTGCCGACTTGGACTTCCCAAGCGCTTAGTACAGTGCTCTGCACACAGTAGGCACTCAATAAATATGATCGAATGAATGAATGAATGAATGAATATCATACTCTCCCAAACGCCCAATACAGTGCTCCAGATACAGTCAGTACTCAATAAGATTGAGTGAATTGAATAAATAGTTTGTTCTCCCAAACACTTAGTACAATGCTCCGCACACAGTCAGTGCTCAGTAAATACAGCTGAATGAATGAGTAGTGTACTCTCCTGTGCGCTTAGTACAGTGCTCTGCAACATGGTCAGTCAGCACTCAGTAAATACAATTGAATGAACTGAATGAACGTTGCTTGATACGATTGAATAAATTGAATGAATGAGTAGCGTACTCTCCCAAGTGCTTAGGACAGTGCTGCACATTTAGTCGGTGCTCAATAAATATGATTGAATGAATTGAATGAATAAATGAACCTGGGCACTTAGTGTCCTACTCAAAGACGAATTGCCCCTCCTCCCAAAATTCTGCTCTTCTTAAATTGATTGCACCAAAGGATAGAATAATAATAATTATCATAGTATTTGTTAAGTCACAGTCTTTTAGACTGTGAGCCCACTGTTGGGTAGGGACTGTCTCTATATGTTGCCAACTTGTACTTCCCAAGGGCTTAGTACAGTGCTCTGCACACAGTAAGCGCTCAATAAATACAATTGATTGATTGTTAAGCACTTACTATGTGCCAAGCACTGTTCTAAGCGCTGGGGTAGATTCAAGGGATTCAGGTTGTCCCACATCGGGCTCACAGTCTTAATCCCCATTTTCCAGATGAGGTAACTGAGGCCCAGAAAAGCGAAGTGACTTGTCCAAGGTCACACAGCAGACAAGTGGCGGAGGCCAGAATTAGAACCCATGTCCTCTGACTCCCAAGTCTGGGCTCCATCCATTTCGCCACGCTGCTTTGCAATATGAATTTCTCGCCACGCTTTGGGATGCCCAGTGACCTTACACGGACTAACTCGCCCGCTGAATTCAGGGCAGCTCTATCTGAGAGGAGGCCACGTAGGGAATCGGGAGCAGATTTTAGCAACGACGCGGCGGGCGATCAAACAAATCTACCGGAAATAAAATCAACAACTTAAAATCTCAACCGTTGCCGAGCCTCTGTTTGAACTTGGATATGCAGATGGAGTACACTAAGTCCCCAAGGTTCAAAGATACACTCAAAGGATCAACAACCCCGTAGACGGCTAAATTACTCGGAAAGCCGGGGAATTTATCAAACATGAATTTCAAAGTGGATATTTCTGCCTCCAGGAGAAACGCAAGGGCCCATTAGTATACATACAAAATAAATGTTGCCTGCCCTGGACTGTTTATTTCCGAAGCCCAATTGGCTAAAGATTTTTTATTTGCATAAACAGGGACAAAGCGAATTACGCTTTGATGGAAACGATCGGGGTTTGGCGGGGGAAGGCGTGAGGGTGAAAGGGTGATCAATCCCCAAAACACGACCCTCAGCATTAGAGGAGCAGACGAAACCATCCGGGAGAACATTATTTTTCACCCGTTCTAATTCGAGAATGCTCCCATTAAATAGGTTTCCCCCTCGCAGTGGAAATCCTCACCCACCCATCATCTATTATGAATGAAAACCGTAACCGCTCCGCTGAAATTCGTTAAAGCAGATGGCTTCGAACGCGACGCCCGCCCAAGACGGCCTTCCGCGAACTTAGGCCGTCTCCAGATGGTAGCAGCAATATTTACTTTATTGACCAAAAGAAATGTTAGCTCCGTCCATTGTTGACAGATCATTTATCAAAAAACATTTTAAATAATGGAATATTCCGTAGGTGAGATAGCTGAGGAAATTAGCCACTGGGCTTTCGGCTCCGGGACTCCGGTTTGAATTGACCCAGAGGAGCGGGGCTGAACATCTCACTAATCAGATCACCGGAAGAAATCCGCACTGAAATAATCTTGACAGATTTTGCTCTGCTCGGGTGGACCCTCAGTTCACATAATAACGCCTCAACACAATTGACACCCCGTGCCTTTCATGAATGACTCATTTTCTCCAAAGGAATCTGCGACTGACAGTCTGAAGCCTCGACTTTCTGGTTTTCCTGGTCAAAAAACAAGCCCAGAGGAGAACACTGGCCTCGGGAAACCCTGTTGGATAAATATACCTAGACGGGGTTGCCTAGTGGATAGAGTCCGGGCCTGGGAGATGGAATCAATCAATCAATCATTCGTATTTATTGAGCGCTTACTATGTGCAGCGCTTGGGAAGTACAAATTGGCAACACATAGAGACAGTCCCTACCCAACAGTGGGCTCACAGTCTAAAAGGGATGGAAGGAACCTGCGTTCTAATAATAATAATAATAATAATGGCATTTGTTAAGCGCTTACTACGTGCAAAGCACTGTCCTAAGCGCTGGGGGGGATACAAGCTGATCAGGTTGTCCCACGTGGGGCTCACAGTCTTCATCCCCATTTTACAGATGAGGTAACTGAGGCACAGAGAACTTAAGTGACTTGCCCAAGGTCACACAGCAGACAGGTGGGGGAGCTGGGATTCAAACCCATGCCCTCTGACTCCAAAGCCCGTTCTTTTTCCACTGAGCCACGCAGCTTCTTCCACCATTACAATAGAGTAGCCGCTTCACTTCTCCGTGCCTCAGTTACCTCATCCGTAAAATAGGGATGAAAAATAACTGTGAGCCCTAAGCGGAACAGAGACTCTGTCTGCCCTGATAAATAATAACAATAATTGTGGTATTTGCTATGTGCCAAGTACTGTACTAGGGACTGAGATGGATACAAGAAAATAATAATAATAATAATAATAATAATAATAATAATATAATATAGTAATAATAATTATAGCATTTATTAAGCGCTTACTATGTGCAAAGCACTGTTCTAAGCGCTGAGGGAGATTTATTAAGCACTTACTACATGAAAAGCACTGCTCTAAGTGCTGAGGGAGATACAAGGTGATCAGGTTGTCCCATGGGGGGCTCACAGTCTTAATCCCCATTTTGCAGATGAGGGAACTGAGGCACAGAGAAGTGAAGTGACTTGCCCAAAGTCACACAGCTGACAAGTGGCAGAGGCGGGATTTGAACCCATGACCTCTGACTCCAGAGCCCAGGCTCTTTCCACTGAGCCATGCTGCTTCTCATCCTGTCCGACATGGGGCTCAAATTCTCAATCCCCATTTTCCGGATGAGGTAAATGAGGCCCAGAGAAGGGAACTGACTTGCCCAAGGTCACACAGCAGACAAGTGGCAGAGCTGGAATTAGAACCCATGACCTTCTGACTCCCAAGAGCATGCTCCATCCACTACAGCCTCTACCCCAGTCCTTAGTACAGTGCCTGGCACATAGAAAGCGCTTAACAAATACCATTATCATTCTTATTATTATTATTCCCATACAGCTCACAATAAGGAGCATAATAAGGGCAGTTTTTATTATTACACCAGAGCAGAATGGAGTAGTGGCTAGAGCCCGGGCCTATGACTCAGAAGGTCATGCGTTCTAATCCCGGCTCCGCCACTTTTCTGCTGTGTGACCTTGGGCAAGAGGCTTAACTTCTCTGAGCCTCAGTTTCCTCATCTGCCAAATGGAGATTCCATACTTGCTGTCCCTCCTAATTAAACTTTAAGTCCCATGTGGGCTCCTGGATTCTACCCTGGCCCTTGGCATAGATTAAGGGTTTGACAAATATCACTGTAGCATGACTGAGTGGAAAGAGCCCGGGCTTGGGAGTCAGGGGTCATGGGTTCGAATCCCGGCTCTGCCCCTTCTCTGCTGTGTGACCTTGGGCAAGTCACTTCACTTCTCTGAGTCTCAGTTCCCTCATCTGTAAAATGGGGATGATGACTGTGAGCCCCACCTGGGACAACCTGATCATCTTGTATCCCTTAGGACAGTGATTTGCACATCGTAAGTGCTTAACAAAATGCCATTATTATTATCATTAATATTAATAATCATTAATATTTTAATAATAATTAATAATATTGATTAATGTTAATAATGATAATAATAATGACATTTGGTAAGTGCTTACTATGTGTGAGGCACTGGACTAAGTGCTGGGGTAGATACAAGCAGATCTGGTTAGCCCCACGTGGGGCTCACAGTCTCAATCCCCATTTTCCAGATGAGGTAATTTAGGCACAGAGAAGTCAAGTGATTTGCCCAAGATCACACAGCAGACAAGAAGAGGATCTGGGATTAGAACCCATGACCTTCTGATTCCCAGGCCCAGGCTCTAGCCATTATACCATGCTGCGTCTGTGTAATAACAATAATAACTACCCTTATTTGATTTTACCACCAAATACTGGGTCAGGGATTCATAGTGGTTATGGGATTGCCACTAAGTAGTAGTAGTGGTGGCAATAAAAGTCATATATATATATATATATATATATATATATATATATATATATATATATATGATATTTGTTTTTTATAATGGCATTTATTAAGTGCTTACTATGTGCAAAGCACTGTTCTAAGCGCTGGGGAGGTTACAAGGTGAAGCGCTTGTTAAGCGCTTAAGTGTTAAGCGCTTGTTAAGCACTTACTCTGTGCCAAGCACTATCCTAAGCACTGGGATAGATACAAGGTGATCAGATTGTCCCACGTGGGGCTCACAGTCTTCATCTCCATTTTGCAGATGAGGTCACTGAGGCCCAGAGAAGTGAAGTGACTTGCCCAAAGTCACACAGCGGTCAAGAGGCAGATCCAGGATTAGAACCCACGACTTGGGAAGCAGCGTGGCTCAGTGGAAAGAGCCCGGGCTTGGGAGTCAGAGGTCGTGGGTTCTAATCCCGGCTCTGCCACATGTCTGCTGCGTGACCTTGGGCAAGTCAATTAACTTCTCTGAGCCGCGGTTACCTCATCTGTAAAATGGGGATGAAGACGGTGAGCCCCCCGTGGGACAACCTGATCATCTTGTATCCTCACCTTGTATCCTCCCAGTGCTTAGAACAGTGTTTTGCACATAGTAAGCACTTAACAAATGCCATTATTATTATTATTATTATTATTATTATTATTATTATTATTATTCTGACTCCCAAACCTGGGCTCTTTCCACTAAGCCACGCTATCGTAATAAGAATTGTAAGAGTAGTACTGGCCCTCATTGTACAGCCACTGGGTGCAGTACACTGTAGTAAGCACTTTGGCAAGTCCTTCAAAAGAACAAGACACATTCTCTCCCTACTCCAATTCTACCCTCAAGTGAGGGAGAGACAGACAGGGTAATAATCAGAAACCGAGTGAAAATCGGGGGCCATTAAAACATCGCTCCAAAGGAAGAAACACCATTTCCAGGCTGGAAGAGAGGACGGATCGAGGGATAGCCTGGATTTCAAGACCACAGGAGTCTCTCAAAGGCAACTTGTGCGCCACAATAAACGTGTTTTACGACCTCCCTCTCTCCCCCAAGAAGGAGACATCCCCCGAGAAAAAAAAAAAAACACACTCCACAGGTGGCTCCCACGATGTATTAAATTTTCTCAATTGCAAGTTTTAGGACGTTCCTCTGGACCGGAATAATTTCCCGATATTGGAAACACATGTAGAACACAAAGCCGAAGGAAAATACTTTATTATAAGTGCCCCGCACATAATAAATGTTTGCTTAACAAAGTCTGGATGAACTTTCCACATTAATCAAACATGAATGCTGCATGATTTTGTATAATTAACTGGAAAGTCATATTACAAGTGATAAATATCACGGACAATAAAAATGAAGCGAACTAATATTGACCTTATGTGTTCATTAATAATGCAGGTTCCTGATGGTCCGCAATACAATTATTACAGTTAATTGAAGGGTCAAGTTTCCCGAAGATTAATAATTAGAGTTGCAGTGGTCTGTTCATCGGAGATTTAAACTCGGGCGAAACAGCCCCTCAAGACTCTCTTAAAAATATGGATCCAGTCTGTCCTTTAGCCTCGTTTTTTCTTCTTGCAAAGATCCGGTCTTGAACGGAAAAGAAATTCTAACTCTATCAGGAATCTTTGGAGTTCTCTGAGCCGGTACGAATGATTAAGCGCTTAGTACAGTGCTCTGCACATAGTAAGCGCTCAATAAATACGATTGATTGATAGATTGATTGATTCAAAGCCGGTTGGTGAAAAATTATCAATGTGGTGAACCTTTTGGAGCCTCTGTTTCCTCTCGGCAAAATGGGGCTACGCTCTCTGCTCCTTCTCCCTCTTAAATTGTGAACCCTGTGTGGGACAGGAAGGCTTGTCTGATCTGATTTGCGCGATCAATGCATTCATCATTCAATCCTATTTATTGAGTGCTTACTGTGTGCAGAGCACTGGAAAGTCCAATTCGGCAACAGAAAGAGACAATCCCAACCCAACAATGGGCTCACAGTCTAGAAGTGGGGGAGACAGACAACAAAACATAACAAGTAGACAGGCATCACTAACATTAATATAAATAAATCGAATTTTAGATATATACACATCATTTATAAATTAGATGGAATGATAAATATGTCCATAAATGCACAAGTGCTGTGGGGCAAAGAGGGGGGGTAGAGCAGAAGGAGGGAGTCAGGGTGATGGGGAGGGGAGGAGGAGCAGAGGAAAAGGGGGGGCTCAGTTGGGAAGGCCTCCTGGAGGAGGTGAGCTCTCAGTAGGGCTTTGAAGGGAGGAAGAGAGCTAGCTTGGCGGATGTGCGGAGAAGCAGCGTGGCTCAGTGGAAAGAGCCCAGACTTTGGAGTCAGAGGTCATGGGTTCAAATCCCAGCTCCACCAATGGTCAGCTGTGTGACTTTGGGCAAGTCACTTAACTTCTCTGGGCCTCAGTTCCCCCATCGGTAAAATGGGGATTGAAACTGTGAGCCCCCGTGGGACAACCTGATCACCCTGTAACCTCTCCAGCGCTTAGAACAGTGCTTTGTATATAGTAAGCGCTTAACAAATACCAAAATTATTATTATTATTATTATTATTATTATTATTATGGGCCAGGGGGAGGGCGTGGGCTTGGGGTCAACGGTGGGACGGGCAAGAATGAGGCCCAGTGAGGAGGTGAGCTGTGGCAGAGGAGCAGAGGATGCGGGCTGGGCTGGAGAAGGAGAGAAGGCTCAATGGAAAGAGCCCGGGCTTTGGAGTCAGAGGTCATGGGTTCAAATCCCAGCTCCACCAACTGTCAGCTGTGTGACTTTGGGCAAGCCACTTCACTTCTCTGGGCCTCAGTTCCCCCCTCTGTAAAATGGGGATTAAAACTGTGAGCTCCCGTGGGACAACCTGATCACCCTGTAACCTCTCCAGCGCTTAGAACAGTGCTTTGCACATAGCATAGGGATGGACAGCCTTGAAGCTGAGAGTGAGGAGTTTGTGTTTTGGGTGGAGTTGTACGGAGTTGGTAGCTCCATTCCCTGCCCACAGTGAGCTCAAGTTCAGTTGCTTTGCTAACTCAGAGACAGCTGACACGCTCCTTATAACCTGTTATAAAAGCGACGTAATATGCTGTACAGTCCTCCCAGCGCTTAGCAAGGTGCAGTGGCTACAGCCCAGGTCTGGGACTCAGAAGGTCGTGGGTTCTAATCCCGCCTCCGCCACTTGTCTGCTGTGTGACCTCAGGCAAGTCTTTTCACTCCTCTGGGCCTCGGTCACCTCATCTGTGAAATGGAGATTGAGCCTGGGAGCCCTAAGTGGGGCAGGGACTGCATCCAACCTGATCAGCTTGGATCTATGATTCTAATAATAATAATAATAATAATGGCATTTATTAAGCACTTACTATGTGCAAAGCACTGTTCTAAGCGCTGGGGAGGTTACAAAGTGATCAGGTTGTCCCCGGGGGGCTCAAGTCTAATCCCCATTTTTCAGATGAGGTAACTGAGGCCTAGAGAAGTGAAGTGACTTGCCCAAAGTCACACAGCTGACAATTGGCGGAGCTGGGATTTGAACCCATGACCTCTGGCTCCAAAGCCCAGGCTCTTTCCACTGAGCCACGCTGATTCTCACAATTGTCTGACAAAGCGCTGCTTTCCCTTCCCCTTGGAGCGTAAGTCTCGTGAGGGTGAGAAACTGAGTCTGATCTGATTATTTGTTCATTCATCCAATCGTATTTATAGAGCGCTTACTGTGTGCAGCGCACTGTACCGAGTGCTTGGGAAACTACACTGCATTAATAAACTGTGCCTCAGTTACCTTATCTGTACAATGGGGATTGAGATTGTGAGCCCCACGTGGGGCAGGGACTGTGTCAAACCCGATTTGCTTGTGTCCACCCCAGTGCTTAGTACAGTGCCTGACACATAGTAATCGCTTAACAAATGCCATCATCATCATTATTATTATTAGTGAGGGCAGGGATCAATTCTCCCAACTCTCTTCTATTGTCCTCTCTTAAGTTCTGGGTTCAGCGCTCCGAGCGCAGCAAGCGCTCAGCAAATACCATTGATTGATCGATTTAGGAAAGGTCAGGGGATTCTTTTTATGTCCTTGCCAAAGCAGCGTGAAAGATTACCTTCCCACCCCAGCGCAAACTTAGCAATCTCTAAGACTCGATGGGGTTCCAATTATTCAGAAAATGACTCAAGATTTATGAGGTGTCGTGACCCCAGACTCATTTATAAAATGGAATGAAACAAATCCCTCCAGTCCCAGGCAAAAACCTGGATAAAGACACTAGACCTCTGAATGCCTGAACAGCTCTGTGAGAAGCAGCGGGGCTCAGTGGAAAGAGCAGGGGCTTGAGAGTCAGAGGTCATGGGTTCCAATCCCGGCTCCACCACAGGTCTGCTGTGTGACGGTGGGCAAGTCACTTCACTTCTCTGCACTCAGTTACCTCATTTGTAAAATGAGGATTAAGACCGTGAGCCCCACGTGGGACAACTTGATCACCTTGTATCCCCCCCAGCGCTTAGAACAGTGCTTCACACATACTAAGCACTTAACAAATGCCATCATTATCATTATCATTAGTGGCTAGAGCCCGGGCCTGAGAATCAGAAGGACCTGGGTTCTAATCCTGGCTCCGCCACAAGTCTGCTCTGTGACCTTGGCCAAGTCTTTTCACTTCTTTGGGCCTGAGGTATCTCATCTGCAAAATCAATCAATCAATCAATCATATTTATTGAGCGCTTACTGTGTGCAGAGCACTGTACTAAGCGCTTGGGAAGTACAAGTTGGCAACATATAGAGACAGTCCCTACCCAACAGTGGTCTCACAGTCTAAAAGGGGGAGACAGAGAACAAAACCAAACATACTAACAAAATAAAGTAAATAGAATAGATATGCACAAGCAAAATAAATAAATAAATAAATATATAGATAGATAGATAGATAGATAAATGAATGAATGAATGAATGAATGAATGAATGAATGAAAAAATAAATGAATAAATAAATAAATGAATGAATGAATGAATAAATAAATAAATAAATAAATAGAGTAATGAATATATACAGACATATATACATATATACAGGTGCTGTGGGGAAGGGAAGGAGGTAAGATGGGGGGATGGAGAGGGGGACGAGGGGGAGAGGAAGGAAGGGGCTCAGTCTGGGAAGGCCTCCTGGAGGAGGCATGCAGAGGAGATCCACAGTACAGAGCTTTGCACACAGAGAGCAAAGTCATCTAAGGGAAATTGCATTCTAACAAAGCCGGCCACTCATTAGCTGTGGATCCCAGATAACTATTGGCCACAAACCTAGCCTACTTTGGACCAGGGACCATTTCTGGCATCATTCCAACTCGTGTATTCATGGCCTAGGCCAAAATGACTTTGTCGCCCGATTTCCAACCGGCCTGTAGATCTCCCCGCTAATGAGAACTTCCCAATTTCATGGGTGGAAACGACTCCTCTCAGCTGGAGTCATTTCAGTATCCCTGCATCCTGGGGAATTGACTGTTCTTTTCAGAAATTTAGATTGGATTCAGCGGCGTATAAAACAAGTCCATTCTCAGATACGTGGTCATACAGTACATCTCTTGTCAATGCTTTTATAGCCGGGAGACTCGTGGAGTCATCAGTATCTTCAGATTTCCAGAATCCTAACCACCCTGTATTTTATGTCTTACTTTCATTCCCTTTACCCGCTTTTCGGCCTCAACAGTAGTTGTTGTTCTAAGAGGTCGGTTTTTAAATACCGGCATACCACCAAACTCTTTAAGTTTAAAATGACATGACTGTTTAAGATCCAAGAATTTGGGGACCGTGTGATTTACTGTTCGAGGTCCTCCCTTAGACTCGTTTCATACCTCCAGGAACGAACTCGTCGAAGTGTTAAATAAACATGAAGAATGGGACTCGTTTTCCTTCCAAAAGTGCCAGCACGGTGTTACTCCAAATGATTAAATATTGTTCAAATATACAACCGAGTGACAACTTTCACAGTCGATTCTCTCTCCGAGCCATATTTCACGTATTAATTATTTTATGTTGCAACAAAAGCTTTAATTAGGTGCCATAAAGCTTTTCTGAAGAGTGAACTCAGGGTTTGTCGGCCATGAGCTGATTATAAGGATGCATTTCTAGAACAAGGAGATGCCAAATTGAATCTCTTATCTGTGCCTGAATCTATTAGACGCTCAAGCCAACGGAACCCCATAAAATATTACTTAGCGGTGTTACACGACAGTAAAAGTGATTAAGTTTGTATTTCATTTTTTGAATGGGAAATAAATTGAATGCCTTTTTGGTGGAGGAAAAAGGTTGAAATCTGCCTGTGAAGGCAAAAAAGTCACTGAATAGCTATTTCCTCCCCCAACTTTTCCATAACAATAATAATGATGGTATTTGCTAAACGCTTACTATGTGCGAGGCGCTGTAGTAACAGTATTAATGTTGCTACTTGTTAAGTGCTTACTACGTGCTAAACTCTGTTCTAAGCACTGGGGTAGATACAAGGAAATCGTGTTGGATGCAGTCCCTGTCCCACTTGGGGCTCACGGTCTCAATCCCCATTTTACAGATGAGGGAACTGAGGCACGAAGAAGTAAAGTGACTTGCCCAAGAACACACAGCAGATAGGTGGCAGAGAGCCAGGATTAGAAACCATGACCTTCTAACACCCAGGCCCGTGTTCTGTCCACTACGTCATGCTGCTTCCATGACTGTAGACACCACCACCGGGCCCAAAACCTTGACATTATCCTCAATCGATTAATCAGTGGTATTTATGGAGCAGTCACTCTTTGCAGATCACTGTAGTAAGCGCTTGGGAGAGTACAATACAACAGAAGTTGCAGAAAGGTTCTCTGCTCATAAGGCGCTTACAGTCTAGAGGGGGAGAAAGACATTAAATAGAGAGAAGCAGCGTGGCTCAGTGGAAAGAGCCCGGGCTTTGGAGTCAGAGGTCATGGGTTCAAATCCCGCTCTGCCACTTGTCAGCTGTGTGACTTTGGGCAAGTCACTTAGCTTCTCTGGGCCTCAGTTACCTCATCTGTAAAATGAGGATGAAGACTGTGAGCCCGCCGTGGGACAACCTGATTACCTTGTATTCCTCCCAGTGCTTAGAACAGTGCTTTGCACATAGTAAGCACTTAACAAATACCACCATTATTATTGTTATTATATTTCCATAAGTGCATCTGTCTCATTTAATGGGCCTAGTCAATCAGTCACCAAAATCCTGGTGGTTCAAACTTCAGAACATTTTTAAGATCTACCTTACCCCTCCACCCTAACTGTAACTACTCTGATCAAAGAACAGTGCTTCGTACATAGTAAGCACTTAACAAATGCCATTATTATTAAAGAACTTATATTTCTTATGCTCGAGCTGTCAAACGCTGCTGGCAAAAGTCTAAACACCATGCTAACCTCGTTCACTTCGAGTTTATCCCTTCATGCCTTAACTCAGCCCTCTCCTCTGCCAGACAAAACTATTTCTCCTCCCTTATTGACACCCATGCCCATCACCCCCGCCAGCTCTTCTGTACATTCAACTCCCTTCTCAGGTCCCCGGTTCCTCCCCCTCCTCCTTCCCTCACCCCCAACGATCTGGCCTCCTACTTCATTAACAAAATTCAATCCATCAGGTCCGACCTCCCCAAAGTCTCTTCCCCCCTTTCTCCAACCCCCCGGCTCTCAACACTCTCTGCTACTGTCCCATCCTTCCCAGCGGTATCCTCAGAGGAACTCTCCTCCCTCCTCTCAAGTGCTACTCCGGCCACCTGTGCTTCCGACCCCATTCCCTCTCATCTCATGAAATCTCTCGCTCCATCCCTTCTCCCCTCCTTCACTTCCATCTTCAACCGCTCACTCTCCACTGGTTCCTTCCCCTCTGCCTTCAAACATGTCCACGTCTCTCCCATCCTAAAAAAAACTCTCTCTTGACCCCACCTCACCTTCTAGTTATCGCCCCATGTCTCTCCTACCATTCCTTTCCAAACTCCTTGAACGAGTCGTCTACACGCGCTGCCTCGAATTCCTCAACGCCAACTCTCTCCCCGACCCCCTCCAGCCTGGCTTCCGTCCCCTACATTCCATGGAAACTACCCTCTCAGAGGTCACCAGTGACCTCCTGCTTGCCAAATCCAATGGCTCATACTCTGTCCTAATCCTCCTCGACCTCTCAGCTGCCTCTGACACTGTGGACCACCTCCTTCTCCTCAACAAGTTATCTGACCTTGGCTTCACAGACTCCGTCCTCTCCTGGTTCTCCTCTTATCTCTCCGGTCGTTCTTTCTCAGTCTCTTTTGCAGGCTCCTCCTCCCCCTCCCATCCTCTTACTGTGGGGGTTCCCTAAGGTTCAGTGCTTGGTCCCCTTCTGTTCTCGATCTACACGCACTCCCTTGGTGACCTCATTCGCTCCCACGGCTTCAACTATCATCTCTACGCTGATGACACCCAGATCTCCATCTCTGCCCCTGCTCTCTCCCCCTCTCTCCAGGCTCGCATCTCCTCCTGCCTCTCGGGACTCCGTTCCCGAGAGGCCCGCCCGCCATCACACCGCGAGACGCCCGGGACTCCGTTCCCGAGAGGCCCGCCCGCCCGCCATCACAGCGCCCCCCACGGACGCCCCCCCTGCTTCCACCCCCCCACTTCGGAGGCCTTCCGTAAAGTGCCCCTCATCCCCCCCCACCTTCCCGGTCCGGTCCTGACTGACTCTCCCCCCGCCCGCCCCCAGGTAAAAAGCCCTTGTTAGCACCTTGTTAGCACCATGTTACATGTTACATTAACGACAACCTCATTCACACCTCCTCAGCCCTCCCATGCTAGTTGACTGTTCGCTCCCCTCCCCAGGTATCTCTGCTCCCTGACCCCCCTTAACTGGCCCACCCTACTCCAGCTCTTAATAGTTTGTATCTGCTCTCTGTGGCATCATTGTCTGCCAATTCTATTATTGCCATAGCATATTGATTGCTCAACTACACCCTGTGATGCCATCGCCTACTTTTATCATTGCTACTGTTTTATTGCTTCTGCATCTCAATTGTTAACCCCCCGCGGTACTGTCACTCGCCCTGCTGACCTCACCATGAACTTTCAGTTCCCTTGCTCCCAACTGCCATTCCCATTCCTCACCTTCCCCTTCCCCTCTCCCACCCAGCTGTTTCCCTCCCTCTCACCCACCAAGACCGCTCCCCCTCAACCCCTACCAAGGATTCCTCTGTACCAGCGCAGGTCCTCCGCTTCTCCCTCCCGGCCCCCCTCCTCCCCTTCTCCCCGTCCCCACCCCATCCCAGTTCTCCTTTCCCATCGCCCCCCCCCCTTCCCACTCTCCCCACCCAGGCCCCCCGCCAACTCATCCCAATCCAAACCCTCCCCACCCCTCGCACCCTTCCCCCTCCCTCCCCACCCTCGACAGCTGATGCCAAGTGTGGCCTCTGGAACCCCCGCTCCGTTTTAAGTAAGATCCCTTTCATCCTGGACCTTTTCCTTTCCAGTTCTCTACTCCTCCTCGCCCTAACTGAAACATGGCTGTCGCCGGACGACACGGCCTCTTCTGCTGCTCTCTGCAGTGCAGGCCTCTTCTTCTCCCACTCCCCCAGACTCACCGGAAAAGGAAGAGGTGTCGGTTTCCTTCTCGCCCCCCAATGTCGCTTTCGCACTATCCCTCCTCCCCCTTCCCTTTCCTTCCCTTCCTTTGAAGCCCACATTATTCGCCTCTACCACCCCCTCCAGATTCTTGTAGCCGTCATCTACCGCCCTCCGGGCCCCACTTCCAACTTCTTTAACGACTTTGACCCCTTCCTCACATTCCTTCTCTCCTTCTCCATGCCCACTCTGATCCTCGGAGACTTCAATATCCACATGGATATCCCTAACGACTCCTCTGCCGCCCGCCTTCTATCTCTCCTTGACGCTGCCAACCTCTTCCTCCACCCCACCTCACCCACTCACCAACTTGGTCATACCCTCGACCTCATCATCTCCTACCGCTGCACTGTGTCCACCCTCACCAACTCTGTGATCCCTCTCTCTGATCATAATCTTCTCACCTGCCTCCTCACTCACACTCCTTTCCCCTGTAAATCCGTATTACTCCCTCACAGAGATCTCCGCTCTCTGGACCCCACCCATCTTTCGGAGCGCCTCACACCCCACCTCGCCGCCCTCTCCTCTCTACCCAGTCTTGATGATCAGATTACTGCTCTCAACTCTACCCTGTCTACTCAGCTAGACTCGCTCGCTCCCCTTTCCCTTTGCCGCTTTCGCACCACTAACCCACAGCCCTGGATCACTGCCACTGTCCGCCTCCTTCGCTCTTATGCTCGAGCTGCCAAACGCTGCTGGCGAAAGTCTAAACACCATGCCAACCTCGTTCACTTCAAGTTTATCCTTTCCTGCCTTAACTCAGCCCTCTCTTCTGCCAGACAAAACTACTTCTCCTCCCTTATTGACACCCATGCCCATCACCCCCGCCAGCTCTTCCGTACATTCAACTCCCTTCTCAGGCCCCCGGTTCCTCCCCCTCTTCCTTCCCTCACCCCCAACGATCTGGCCTCCTACTTCATTAACAAAATAAAATCCATCAGGTCCGACCTCCCCAAAGTCTCTTCCCCCCTTTCTCCAACCCCCCGGCTCTCAACACTCTCTGCTACTCTCCCATCCTTCCCAGCGGTATCCTCAGAGGAACTCTCCTCCCTCCTCTCAAGTGCTACTCCGGCCACCTGTGCTTCTGACCCCATTCCCTCTCATCTTATGAAATCTCTCGCTCCATCCTTTCTCCCCTCCTTAACTTCCATCTTCAACCGCTCACTCTCCACTGGTTCCTTCCCCTCTGCCTTCAAACATGCCCATGTCTCTCCCATCCTAAAAAAACCCTCTCTTGACCCCACCTCACCTTCTAGTTATCGTCCCATTTCCCTCCTACCATTCCTTTCCAAACTCCTTGAACGAGTTGTCTACACGCGCTGCCTAGAATTCCTCAACAACAACTCTCTCCTCGACCCCCTCCAGTCTGGCTTCCGTCCCCTTCATTCCATGGAAACTGCGCTCTCAAAGGTCACCAATGACCTCCTGCTTGCCAAATCCAACGGCTCATACTCTGTCCTAATCCTCCTCGACCTCTCAGCTGCCTCTGACACTGTGGACCACCCCCTTCTCCTCAACAAGTTATCTGACCTTGGCTTCACAGACTCCGTCCTCTCCTGGTTCTCCTCTTATCTCTCCAGTCGTTCTTTCTCAGTCTCTTTTGCAGGCTCCTCCTCCCCCTCCCATCCTCTTACTGTGGGGGTTCCCCAAGGTTCAGTGCTTGGTCCCCTTCTGTTCTCGATCTACACTCACTCCCTTGGTGACCTCATTCGCTCCCACGGCTTCAACTATCATCTCTACGCTGATGACACCCAGATCTCCATCTCTGCCCCTGCTCTCTCCCCCTCCCTCCAGGCTCGCATCTCCTCCTGCCTTCAGGACATCTCCATCTGGATGTCCGCCCGCCACCTAAAGCTCAACATGTCGAAGACTGAGCTCCTTGTCTTCCCTCCCAAACCTTGTCCTCTCCCTGACTTTCCCATCTCTGTTGACGGCACTACCATCCTTCCCGTCTCACAAGCCCGCAACCTTGGTGTCATCCTCGACTCCGCTCTCTCATTCACCCCTCACATCCAAGCCGTCACCAAAACCTGCCGGTCTCAGCTCCGCAACATTGCCAAGATCCGCCCTTTCCTCTCCATCCCAACTGCTACCCTGCTCATTCAAGCTCTCATCCTATCCCGTCTGGACTACTGCATCAGCCTTCTCTCTGATCTCCCATCCTCGTGTCTCTCTCCACTTCAATCCATACTTCATGCTGCTGCCCGGATTATCTTTGTCCAGAAACGCTCTGGACATATTACTCCCCTCCTCAAAAACCTCCAATGGCTACCGATCAATCTGCGCATCAAGCAGAAACTCCTCACCCTGGGCTTCCAGGCTGTCCATCACCTCGCCCCCTCCTACCTCACCTCCCTTCTCTCCTTCTACTGCCCAGCCCGCACCCTCCGCTCCTCCACCACTAATCTCCTCACTGTACCTCGCTCTCGCCTGTCCCGCCATCGACCCCCGGCCCACGTCATCCCCCGGGCCTGGAATGCCCTCCCTCTGCCCATCCGCCAAGCTAGCTCTCTTCCTCCCTTCAAGGCCCTGCTGAGAGCTCACCTCCTCCAGGAGGCCTTCCCAGACTGAGCCCCATCTTTCCTCTCCCCCTCGTCCCCCTCTCCATCCCCCCGTCTTACCTCCTTCCCTTCCCCACAGCACCTGTATATATGTGTATATGGTTGTACATATTTATTACTCTATTTATTTATTTATTTATTTATTTATTTATTTATTTTACTTGTACATTTCTATCCTACTTATTTTATTTTGTTGGTATGTTTGGTTCTGTTCTCTGTCTCCCCCTTTTAGACTGTGAGCCCACTGTTGGGTAGGGACTGTCTCTATGTGATGCCAATTTGTACTTCCCAAGCGCTTAGTACAGTGCTCTGCACATAGTAAGCGCTCAATAAATACGATTGATTGATTGATTGATTGATTGATTCAGGACATCTCCATCTGGATGTCTGCCCGCCACCTAAAACTCAACATGTCCAAGACTGAACTCCTCGTCTACCCTCCCAAACCCTGCCCTCTCCCTGACTTTCCCATCTCTGTTGATGGCGCTACCATCCTTCCCGTCTCACAAGCCCGCAAACTTGGTGTCATCCTCGACTCCGCTCTCTCGTTCACCCCTCACATCCAAGCCGTCACCAAAACCTGCCGGTCTCAGCTCCGCAACATTGCCAAGATCCGCCCTTTCCTCCATCCAAACCACTACCCTGCTCGTTCAAGCTCTCATCCTATCCCGTCTGAACTACTACATCAGCCTTCTCTCTGATCTCCCATCCTCCTGTCTCTCCCCACTTCAATCCATACTTCATGCTGCTTCCCGAATTGTCTTTGTCCAGAAACTCTCTGGGCATGTTAGTCCCCTCCTCAAAAATCTCCAGTGGCTGCCAATCAATCTGCGCATCAGGCAGAAACTCCTCACCCTGGGCTTCAAGGCTGTCCATCCCCTTGCCCCCTCCTACCTCCCCTCCCTTCTCTCCTTCTCCAGCCCACCCTGTACCCTCCACTGCTCTGCCGCTAATCTCCTCACCGTTAGGCCTCATTCTCGCCTGTCCCTCCATCGACCCCCAGCCCGCGTCCTCCCCCGGGCCTGGAATGGCCTCCCTCTGCCCATCCGCCAAGCTAGCTCTCTTCTTCCCTTCAAGACCCTACTGAGAGCTCACCTCCTCCAGGAGGCCTTCCCAGACAGATCCCCTTTCTTCCTCTCCCCTTGTCCCCCTCTCCATCCCCCCATCTTACCTCCTTCCCTTCCCCACAGCACCTGTATATATGTATATATGTTTGTACATATTTATTACTCTATTTATTTATTTATTTATTTTACTTGTACATATCTATTCTATTTATTTTATTTTGTTAGTATGTTTGGTATTGTTCTCTGTCTCCCCCTTTTAGACTGTGAGCCCACTGTTGCATAGGGACTGTCTCTATATGTCACCAACTTGTACTTCTCAAGCACTTAATACAGTGCTCTGCACACAGTAAGCTCTCAATAAATACAATTGATTGATTGATTGATTGATTGATTTCCCATCTCGACTACTGCATCAGCTTCCTCATTGATAAGGGAAGCATCTGGTTAATGATGGCATTTATTAAGTGCTTACTATGTGCAAAGTACTGTTCTAAGCGCTGGGGAGGTTACAAGGTGATCAGGTTGTCCCACGTGGGGCTCACAGTCTTAATCCCCATTTTACAGATGAGGTAAGTTAAGTGACTTGCCCAAAGTCACACAGCTGAGAAGTGGCTGAGCCGGGATTTGAACCCATAACCTCTGACTTCAATGCCCAGGCTCTTTCCACTGAGCCACGCTGCTTCTCTGGTTATAAACATGTGCCCATAGGTGCTGCGGGGACTCAAATGGGAGGGAGAGGGAGAATGAGAGGGAGAATCCTTCCACTGAGCCACGCTGCTTCTCCATACAGACTCCTCCACTTTGCTGTATGACCTTAGACAAATCACTTCACTTCTCTCTGCCTCAGTTCCCTCCTCTGTAAAAATGGGGGATAAAGTTGTGAGCGCCCCATGGAACATGATGTCCAAGCTGATTACCTTACACCTACCCCTGTGCTTAATACAGTGCCTGCCACATAGTACACACTTAAATACCATTAAATATCTACCTACCTAAAAACAAATATCCCCAACTGATTGAAGATGGCATCCCGACTTCCAAGCCTCTCAAAGGCCAGGCACCTATCAGTGGTATTTCTTGAGCACTTACCGTGGGCAGGAGCACTATACTAAGCGCTTGGCAGAATAAGGACCAATAGAGTTGGTAGATATGTACCCTGCCAGTAATAACTTCAACTTTCTCAACTTGTTTTTCTATCTCCTCCTCCGTCCCCTCAAGAAACTCTGCCCTTGCAATCAATTCTATATCCACTCTAATTTATTCTGTTCTTGTTTGCCCATTCTTCAAATCCCAGACCCTTCACGCCAGTCCAACTGAATTCCATTGAAGCATTTCATCCCTCTCTTCTATTTCCACCTCTCACGGCTTCCCGAAATCCAATTCAAGTCTGCAGAATGGACTAGCGGTTTCTTTTTTTCTGGAGGTTAACATAATTTGAGAATTCATGTATTTATGTAATGTTTATTCTCCTGGACCGAACAGAGAATAATGGAGCAAATTCCTCCTATTTGCACTCCAGCCATCATTTGGAGGAGGATGGGGAGACTCAGGAAAAATGAATTTGTGCAGTTCCGGGAAAAGGCACAGTTAAACAGCATATGGCTAACACCACCCTAAGTAGATTCTTCAACTACTCAGAGGAAAATCGGTCTCAGAAATATGCGCATACCAAGTTGCGAAATCTTGAACGGGAGTTTTCAATATTAACCGGCCTTCTAAATCCGTGGCCGGTCCGGGCCCACGATGTCACTCATGCTGGCTCCCGGCTTTCCCTGGTGAAGAACGGCCTTTTTAATTCGGCTCCCTGCGACGTAGGGGTGGTTGGTTTGGTCTGGAAATATCAGTGGCTCCTATTTCCACCGAAGGCCCATTTGTTCTTAATGCTCTAAGACGTAGGACTGAGTCTTCATGAGCGGTTCTCTGCACAGTTCCAGGGTTCCCAACATGCATTCTAACTTGATAATTCAATCCAGAATAATGATGATATTTATTAAACCCTCCCTAGATGCCACTGTGTTCAGAGCAGAGCTGAGAAACAGAGTGGCCTAGTGGATAGAGTTGCCGATATATGTTGCCGACTTGTACTTCCCAAACGCTTAGTACAGTGCTCTGCATTCATTCATTCATTCAATCGTATTTATTGAGCGCTTACTGTGTGCAGAGCACTGTACTAAGCTCTTGGGAAGTACAGTTGGCAACATATAGAGAGGGTCCCTACCCAACAGCGGGCTCACAGTCTAGAAGGGGGAGACAGAGAGCGCAGCAGAACATATTAACAAAATAAACAGAATAAATATGCACAAATAAAATAAATAAATAGAGTAATAAATATGTACACACATATATACAGGTGCTGTGGGGAGGGGAAGGAGGTAAGGCAGGGGGGATGGGGAGGGGGCAGAGGGGGAGAGGAAGGAGGGGGCTCAGTCAGGGAAGGCCTCCTGGGAAGGTCATGTCTTCTAATCCCAGCTCTGCCACTTGTCTGCTGCGTGACCTTGGGAAGTCACTTCACATCTCTGTGCCTCATTTAGCCCATGATAATAACAGTATTGATGGTATTTGTTAAGCGCTTACTATGTCCCAAGCGCTGTTCTGTGTGGGGCTCACAGTCTTAATCCCGTTTTACAGATGAGGTGACTGAGGCCCAGAGAAGTGAAGTGACTTGCCCCAAGTCACACAGCTGGTAAATGGTGGAACGGGATTAGAACCTACGACCTCTGACTCCCAAGCCCTTGCTTTTCCACTATGCCACACTGCTTCTCATCTGTAAAATGAGGATTGAGACTGAGCCCACTGTGGGACCGTCTCCATATGTTGCCAACTTGCACTTCCCAAGCACTTAGTACAGTGCTCTGCACACAGTAAGCGCTGGCTGAGAAGCAGCATGGCTCAGTGGAAAGAGCCCGGGCTTTGGAGTCATTCATTCATTCATTCATTTATTCATTCAGTCGTATTTATTGAGTGCTTACTGTGTGCAGAGCACTGTACTAAACGCTTGGGAAGTACAAGTTGGCAACATATAGAGACAGTCCACCCCTTCTAGACTGTGAGCCCGCTGTTGGGTAGGAACTATCTCTATATGTTGCCAACTTGTACTTCCCAAGCTCTTAGTACAGTGCTCTGCACACAGTAAGCACTCAATACATACGATTGAAAGAAAGAAAAATGACCATAGCCTTATCCATGAATGAACCGAATTAGTTGTGGCATTCATTAAGCGCTTACTATGTGCCAGACACTGTACTAAGTGCTAGGGTAGATACAAGGTTATCAGGTCAGACACTGTTTCTGTCCCCGTCAATCAATCATCATCAATCGTATTTATTGAGCGCTTACTATGTGCAGAGCAATCAATCCTATTTATTGAGTTGACCATGTGCAGAGCTTTGCACTAAGCGCTTGGGAGAGGACATTTTCCCTGCCCACAGTGAGCTTAAACTTGAGGGGGAGGCAGACATTAATATAAATAAGTAAATCATGGCTATAATCCACGTGGGGCTCAACAGTCTTAAGCAACTTGTACTACCCAAGCGCTTAGTAAAGTGCTCTGCACACAGTAAGCGCTCAATAATAAGATTGATTGATTGATTGATTGACTGATTAAACAGGAAGATGAAGACTTTAAGCTCCTTGTGGGCAGGGAGTGTGTTTATTGTTATATTGGACTTTCCCAGGCACTTAGTGCAGTGCTTGGCACACAGTAAGCCCTCAATAAATATGATTGAATGAATGAATGAACAGGGATTGAATGAATGAACAGGGATTGAATCCGCATTTTACAAAGGAGTGTGGTTCTAATCCCGGCTCTGCCACTTGTCAGCTGTGTGACTTTCTCTGTGCCTCAGTTACCTCATCTGTAAAATGGGGATGAAGACTGTGAGCCCCATGTGGGACAATCTGGTAATCTTCTATCTATCCCAGGGTTTAGAACAGTGCTCAGCATATAGTAAGCGCTTAACAAATACCATCATTATTATTATTATTATTATCATTATTATTGGTGCTAAAGGCGATTCCTTCAGTCAGTCTCAGTGCTGAAATAATAATAATAATACATATAATAATGATAAAATAATAATTAATAATGTCAACATTCGTTAAGCATCTACTATGTTCCGGGCACTGTACTAAGCTAATCAGCTTTGCTGCAATCTCTGTCCCACATGAGGCTCACACTCTTAATCCCCATTTTATAGATGAGGGAACTGAAGCACAGAGAAGTGAAGTGAGTTTCCCAAGGTCACACAGGAGACTTGTAACTGAGCTGGGATTAGAACTCAGGTCCTTCTCACTCCCAGGTCCGGGCTCTAGCCACTAGGCAATGCTGCTTTCCAGGACGGAGGCCAGTCCCTCTTTCCTGATGGGATTCTCCTCCTGGAATGTGAACATTTCACTGTCCATAGCTCCAAAAAATGGTCACACAATCTCCACGTGTTTTGAGTTTTCTGGAAGCGGCAGAACCCAGGTGGTTTGGGATTTAAAGTTCCCACAGTCCTGGCTCCTGATGCGGTTTCTCTGGATGTTTGGGATACTTTCCTGAAACGCCATCACAAACAGTAATCTGGCTTCTATAATCAAAAGTTCATAAGAAAGAACCCAATTATAGGTTTGTCAGCTTCATCCTTGGAAACCCTAATTCTCAGCCGTAAAAATGTGCTCGTGACCCAGATTCTGAGGGTGGAATGGAAACCGTTCCCCCCACTCTTCTTGAAAAAATATATTGTGAAATATTTTTCTAGCTAATGTTAAAGTTAAAGGAGAGGAAAACAAATAAATACAAGCCAGTGATTACAGGGTTTAATTTAGATTTTAGTGGTTCTTCATTCCCAGAGCATTTCTCAATTTCACCGAAGTCCTCTGGTTATCTCCACAGCCAGACCGTTTAAACATTACTCTAACTAGAGACTCCAAAATACAAAATGGTTTGATGATTTTGGAATACGCTTCATATTGAAATCAACCCATAAGCCGCCCTTTAGCACTTACGTATTGATTATCCGTGCCTTCCTTCAGCACTTACTATACGTTAGCCTAAGTGTACAAATTATTCTGATCACTTGATCTGTAAATATCTCCTGTGCAGTGGCTTACAGGATAGAGTACAGGCCTGGGGGTCAGAAGACCTGGGTTCTAATTCCGGCTCTGCCACTCGTCTGCTGTGTGACCTTGGGCAAGTCGCTTCACTTCTCTGGGCCTCAGTTACCTCATCTGTCAAATGGGGGTTGATTCCCTGTTTTCCCTCCCAATTAGATTATGAGCCCCATGTAGGACAGGGACTGTCTGGTCTGATTATCTTGTATCTACCTGAGCATTTGGCAACCAATAAGCTTAAATAAATACCATTATTATTATTATTATTATTATTATTATTATTATAGTTATTATTGTTATTATTATTATTATTGTTGTTGTTGTTGTTATTATTATCATTATTATCATTATTTCTGTCACTCTTGTTAGAGTGGAAATTCTTTGTAGCTTGGATTCCCCCCCTTTAGACTATGAGCTCATTGTGGGCAGGGAATGTCACTGTTTATTGGTGTATTTTACTTTCGCGAGCTCTTAGTACAGTGCTTTGCACACAGTAAGCACTCAATAAATACGATTGAATGAATGAATGGGAAAGTAAACTACAAGCTCCTTGTGGGCAGGCAATGTGTCTACCAACTCCGTTATGTTGTGCTCCCCCAACCATGCTTTGTAGAGAAGCAGTGTGGCTTAGTCGGAAGAGCCCGGGCTTGGGAGTCTGAGGTCGTGGGTTCGAATCCCAGCACCGCCACTTATCGGCTGTGTGGCTTTGGGCAAGTCACTTCACTTTTCTGTGCCTCAGTAACCTCATCTGTAAAATGGGGATTAAGACTGTGAGCCCCACGTGGGACAACTTGATTACCTTGCACCTCCCCCAGTGCTTAGAACAGTGCTTGGCACATGGTAAGTGCTTAACAAATACCATCATTATTATTATACAGTAAGTGCTCAATAAATACCATCAAATGATTGAAGAGTAGGGAGACTTTGGCCAAATGTTTTTTGATGATTCGTCCAAGTGCTTGCTTAGTATAGTGCATAGCACTCAAGAGGTGACCAAAATGCCCCTTTCCCACTCTTATTTTTTTATGAAAACCATCCATAATACTGACTCTAAGTTGATAGCCTATCAGCATCCACACACGTGCTTCAGTACTTGTCCGCTGTGTGACCTTGGACAAGTCACTTCATTCATTCATTCAATCGTATTTATTGAGCGTTTACTGTGTGCAGAACACTGTACTAAGCGCTTGGGAAGTACAAGTTGGCAACATATAGAGACGGTCCCTACCCAACACCGGGCTCACAGTCTATAAGGGGGAGACAGACAACGAAACAAAACCTGTGGACAGGTGTCAAGTCATCAGAATAAATTGAAGTAAAGCTAGATGCACATCGTTAACAAAATAAATAGAAGAGTAAATATGTACGAGTAAAATAAATAGAGTAATAAATCTGTGCAAACATATATGCAGGTGCTGTGGGGAGGGGAAGGAGGTAGGGCAGGGGGATGGGGAGGGGGAGAGGAAAAAGGAAAACTTCACTTCTCTGTGCCTCACTTCCCTCATCTGTAAAATAAGGATAAGAGCATGAACCCCTTGTGGGACAGGGACTATGTCCAACCTGATTAATTTGTTTCTCCCCCAGCGCTTAGAGTCAGAGGTCGTGGGTTCTAATCCCGCCTCCGCCACTTCTCAGCTGTGTGACTTTGGGCAAGTCATTTCACTTCTCCGTGCCTCGGTTCCCTCATCCGTAAAGCGGGGCTGAGAGTGTGAGCCCTTAATATGAGCCCTTATATGTTGCCAACTTGTACTTCCCAAGCGCTTAGTACGGTGCTCTGCACACAGTAAGCGCTCAATAAATATGATTGATTGATTGATTGAGCCCTTTGGGGGACGGGCACTGTGTTCAACCTACTTCCCTACTTACTTGTACATTTCTATCCTATTTATTTTATTTTGTTGGTATGTTCGGTTTTGTTCTCTGTCTCCCCCTTTTAGACTGTGAGCCACTGTTGGGTAGGGACTGTCTCTATGTGTTGCCAATTTGTACTTCCCAAGCGCTTAGTACAGTGCTCTGCACATAGTAAGCGCTCAATAAATGTGATTGATTGATGATTGGTCGATTCCCAAGCGCTTAGTACAGTGCTCTGCACACAGTAAGCGCTCAGTAAATACGATTGAATGAACGTGATGACCTTGTAACTACACCAGCGCTTAGAACAGAGCATAGTAGTTACTTAACGAGCATCAGAACTAGAAGAATTACATCGGCCCATGAGCCATGGCAAAGAATCGTCATCATCATCATCATCAATCATATTTATTGAGCGCTTGCTATGTGCAGAGCACTGTACTAAGCGCTTGGGAAGTACAAATTGGCTACATATACAGTCCCTACCCAACAGTGGGCTCACAGTCTAAAAGACAGTCCCAAACGCGGCTCCTTATCGACCCAGGAACGTTATTTAAATGGAGGTTTTGGGTTTTAATAGCGCTCTACCTCTTTCCGCCAGCCGCGCACTCTAGCTCTGACACATGTGAAGATAGAAGATCTACAGGGAAATGTAGACTCGAGAGCCAGAAGACAGTGGGTTACAGTTCACGAGAATTTGCAATTTAAGTGTACGGTGACTGAGGAGGAGATGTAGCCACATTATGAAAAGTATCTTCCAGCAGCTACAGCTACACGGAGGTTAATTAAGTCACCGACGTTCTGCAGGGAAGAGTGTAAAACACAGCGAGCGAGTGAACCCTTTTCAAGGGTTACGCGATGGGAAGGCCACGTCGTACTCTGACTATTCAAAAAATAAAAATGCGGGACTTCACCACCGGAGATGCTTACATTCTTCCGGGCTTGATAAGAGCTGCCTGGACGGTAGGAAGAAAACAAAAAATGAAACTTTGGGGGGCACTCCATTGTTCAGAAAATAGCTCGCCTCGCCTACATACTCCTTTCAGTTTGAGTGCGTCGAAAACAGTCAGCGGAAGAGAACAGCGAATGTATTCGTCCGTTCATTCGATCGCATTTGATTGTGTGCCAAGCACTGTACTGAGCGATTGGAAGAGTACGATAGAAGCAGCGTGGCTCAGTGCAAAGAGCGCAGGCTTGGGAGGCAGAGGTCATGGGTTCGAATCCCACCTCCCCCGCATGTCTGCTGTGTGACCTTGGGCAAGTCACTTCTCTGTGCCTCAGTTCCTTCATCTGTAAAGTGGGGATTAAGACTGTGAGCCCCACATGGGACAACTTCATCTCCTTGTGTTCCCCCCAGCGCTTAGAACAGTGCTTTGCACATAGTAAGCACTTAACAAATACCAACATTATTATTAAGCGCTTAGTACAGTGCTAAGCGCTTAGTACAGTGCTCTGCACATAGTAAGCGCTCAATAAATACGATTGATGATGATAGAACACTTTCCCTGCTGACAACGAGCTTATAGTCTAGAGAAGGAGGCAGACATTAATAGAAATAATAATACTAATGGTACTTGTTAAGTGCTTACTATGTGCCAAGCACTGTTCTAGGTTCGGGGGTAGATACAAGGTAAGTCATTCATTTTCATTCCATCGTATCTATTGAGCACCTACTGTGTGCAGAGCTCTGTACTAAGCGCTTGGAAAGGACAATTTGGCAACAAATTTGTTAAGTGCTTACTGTATGCCAAGCACTGTTCTAAGCGCTGGGAATCAGGTTGTCCCACGTAGGGCTCACGGTCTAAATCCCCATTTTCCAGATGAGGTAACTGAGGAACAGAGAAGTGAAGTGGCTTGCCCAAAGCCACCCAGCTGACAAGTGGCAGAGGTGGGATTAGAACCCTTGACCTCTGACTCCCAATCCCGGGCTCTTTCCAGAACTAAATTACAGATATAATAAATAAATCACAGCTCTGACAGCTGAAGACAGTCTCCAGTTCATTCCAGCTTCCACGTCTGGAAGCATCCACAAGTGTGCAGGTAGAGACTAGGTTGTTGTATCAGTCAATCAATCAATCGGATTTATTGAGCACTTTTTAGTTGTGTTTGTTGTATTTGTTAAGCATGGCGCAGTGGATAGAGCACGGGCCTGGAAAGCCTGGGAGATGAGGCACAAAATTACAACTATTCTAGTGGCGAGAAGCAACGTGGCCTAGAGAATACACCAAAAGCCTGGGAATCAAAGAAACCTGGGTTCTAATCCTGTCTTCGTCACTCATCTGCTGTGTGACCTTGGGCAAGCCACTTCACTTCTCTGTGCCTTGGTTATCTCGTCTGTAAAATGGGGATTAAAACTATAAGCCCCACGTGGGACAACCCGATTACCCTGTATCTACCCCAGCGTTTAGAACAGTGCTTGACGCATAGTAAGCACTTGCCGAATACCATTATTCATTCAATCGTATTTATTGAGCACTTACTGTGTGCAGATTATTATTATTATTATTATTATTATTATTATTATTATTATTATTATTATTGTTACTATATTATGTGATGCTATGCAATATTGTTATATTATATTATATTATATCATATTATGTTATATTATATCATATTATGTTATATTATATTATATCATTATTATATTGTGTTGCATTATATTATATTGTATTATATATTATATTATATTATATTATATTATATTGTATTATATTATATTATATTATATTATATTATATATTATTGTTATTATTATTATTATTATTATTATTATTGTTGTTGTTGTTGTTGTTGTTGTTGTTATTACCCCAGCTCCACCACTTGTCTGTGGTTTGACCTTGCTGTGTGCCATTTGTCTCCCTCTCGAGATTGTAAACTCACCGTGGGCAGAGGCATGTCTGCTGTATTGTTATACCTTACTCTTCTAAGCGCTTAGCACAGTGCTCTACATGCATTAAGCACCCAATAAATACAATTGACTCACTGACTTATGGAACAAGTCACTTCACTCCCATGTCCCTCATCGGTAAAATGGGGGCTTAACTGTGAGCCCCATGTGGGTCATGGACTGTGTCCAACCTGATTAGCTTGCATAATAATAATAATTTTGGTATTTGTTAGGCACTTACTATGTGTCAAGCACTGTTCTAAGCACTGGGGGAGATATAAGCTAATCAGGTTGTCCCACAGGGTGTTCACAGTCTTCACCCCCATTTTACAGATGAGGGAACTGAGGCACAGAGGAGTGAAGTGACTTGCCCAAAGTCACACAGCTAAGTGGCAGAGCGGGGATTAGAACCCACGACCTCTGACTCCCAAGACCACGCTCTTTCCACTGAGCCATGCTGTTTCTCTACCTACCCCAGAGCTTAGTACAGAGCCTGGCACATAGTAAGGGCTTAATTAATACCATAAAAAAAGGATCACCGGTGTCAATCAATCAATCAATCAATAAATCGTATTTATTGACCACTAACTGTGTGCAGAGCACTGTACTAAGCGCTTGGGAAGTACAAGTTAGCAACACATAGAGACAGTCCCTACCCAACATCATCATCATCATCAATCGTATTCATTGAGCGCTTACTATGTGCAGAGCACTGTACTAAGTGCTTGGGAAATACAAATTGGCAATGCATAGAGACAGTCCCTACCCAACAGTGGGCTCACAGTCTAAAAGGGGGAGACAGAGAACAAAACCAAACATATTAACAAAACAAAATAAATAGAATAGATATGTACAAGTAAAATAAATGAATAAATAAATAAATAGAGTAATAAATATGTACAAACATATATCCATATATACAGGTGCTGTGGGGAAAGGAAGGAGGTAAGATGGGGGGGATGGGGGGGGGGACGAGGGGGAGAGGAAGGAAGGGGCTCAGTCTGGGAAGGCCTCCTGGAGGAGGTGAGCTCTCAGCAGGGCCTTGAAGGGAGGAAGAGAGCGAGCTTGGAGGAGGGGCAGAGGGATTGGGGGCATTCCGGGCCCGGGGGATGACGTGGGCCGGGGGTTGATGGCGGGACAGGCGAGAACGAGGTATGGTGAGGAGATTAGCGGCGGAGGAGCGGAGGGTGCGGGCTGGGCTGGAGAAGGAGAGAAGGGAGGGGAGGTAGGAGGGGGCGAGGGGATGGATGGACAGCCTGGAAGCCCAGGGTGAGGAGTTTCTGCCTGATGCGCAGATTGATTGGTAGCCACTGGAGATTTTTGAGGAGGGGAGTAACATGCACAGAGCGTTTCTGGACAAAGACAATCCGGGCAGCAGCATGAAGTATGGATTGAAGTGGGGAGAGACACGAGGATGGGAGATCACAGAGAAGGCTGATGCAGTAGTCCAGACGGGATAGGATGAGAGCTTGAATGAGCAGGGTAGCAGTATGGATGGAGAGGAAAGGGCGGATCTTGGCAATGTTGCGGAGCTGAGACCGGCAGGTTTTGGTGACGGCTTGGATGTGAGGGGTGAATGAGAGAGCGGAGTCGAGGATGACACCAAGGTTGTGGGCTTGTGAGACGGGAAGGATGGTAGTGCCATCAACAGTGATGGGAAAGTCAGGGAGAGGGCAGGGTTTGGGAGGGAAGACGAGGAGTTCAGTCCTGGACATGTTGAGTTTTATGTGGCGGGCCGACATCCAGATGGAGATGTCCTGAAGGCAGAAGGAGATGCGAGCCTGGAGAGAGGGGGAGAGAGCAGGGGCAGAGATGGAGATCTGGGTGTCATCAGCGTAGAGATGATAGTTGAAGCCATGGGAGCAAATGAGGTCACCAAGGGAGTGCGTGTAGATTGAGAACAGAAGGGGACCAAGCACTGAACCTTGGGGAACCCCCACAGTAAGAGGATAGGAGGGGGAGGAGGAGCCTGCCAAAGAGACTGAGAAAGAACGACTGGAGAGATAAGAGGAGAACCAGGAAAGGACGGAGTCTGTGAAGCCAAGGTCGGATAGCGTGTTGAGGAGAAGGGGGTGGTCCACAGTGTCGAAGGCAGCTGAGAGGTCGAGGAGGATTAGGACAGAGTAGGAGCCGTTGGATTTGGCAAGCAGGAGGTCATAGGTGACCTTTGCGAGGGCAGTTTCCTTGGAATGTAGGGGACGGAAGCCAGACTGGAGGGGGTCGAGGAGAGAGTTGGTGTTGAGGAATTCTAGGCAGCGCGTGTAGACAACTCGTTCAAGGAGTTTGGAAAGGAATGGTAGGAGGGATATGGGGCGATAACTAGAAGGTGAGGTGGGCTCAAGAGAGGGTTTTTTTAGGATGGGAGAGACATGGGCATGTTTGAAGGCAGAGGGGAAGGAACCAGTGGATAGTGAGTGGTTGAAGATGGAAGTTAAGGAGGGGAGAAGGGATGGAGCGAGAGATTTCATGAGATGAGAGGGAATGGGGTCAGAAGCACAGGTGGCCGGAGTAGCACTTGAGAGGAGGGAGGAGAGCTCCTCTGAGGATACCGCTGGGAAGGATAGGAGAGTAGCAGAGAGTGTTGAGAGCCGGGGCATTGGAGAAGGTGGGGAAGAGACTTTGGGGAGGTTGGACCTGATGGATTTAATTTTGTTAATGAAGTAGGAGGCCAGATCGTTGGGGGTGAGGGAAGGAGGAGGGGGAGGAACCGGGGGCCTGAGAAGGGAGTTGAATGTACGGAAGAGCTGGCGGGGTCACAGTCTACCCAACAGCGGGCTCACAGTCTAGAAGGGGGAGACAGAGAACAAAACCAAACATACTAACAAAATAAATAGAATAGATATGTACAAGATAAATAAATAAATAAATAAAGTAATAAATATGTACAAACATATACATATATATATATATATATATACATCATCCATGATGATGATGGTATTTGGTAAGCGCTTACTATGTGCCAACCACTGTTCCAAGCGCTACGTGCAGCAACCAGAACGCAATGCCCATCTAGGATGCTGACACAATAAACGTCCCCCCACGCACCACAAAATTCAGAGTTTACCGAGCAACGGAGTGGCAGAAAGAGAGAAACTCCTGTTGATCAAATGGCCGGGGCGATGAATATTTATAGGCCGACCGCCTGCCAATGCAACCTGATTAATAAGAGAGTGAGGTAAATAAATACGAGTAACCTTTTATGATAAATTAGGGGTCTCCTTTTAAATGGTCTGTGAGCCGCGCGATGAATCGCTCTCCCTTCGTGATCTTTGGAAAGGGGTTTAATGTCAACAGTCCAGAGAGCATATTTGTAAAAGAAAGAAAAGTATGGTCGGAATTTATATTGCTTTAGGTGTCGATTGGACAAAATACACACACACACACGCACACACACACACACACACACACACACACACACACTCAATTGTTTCCAGTTAACTAACAATGGGGGGATTTGTTAAGTAGTCCCTATGTGCTAAGCACTCTACTACTACTACTAATAATAATAATAATGTCATTTATTAAGTGCTTACTACGTGCAAAGCACTGTTCTAAGCGTTGGGGAGGTTACAAGGTGATCAGATTGCCCCACGTGGGGCTCACAGTCTTCGTCCCCATTTTACAGATGAGGCCACTGAGGCCCAGAGAAGTTAAGTGACTTGCCCAAAGGCACACAGCTAGCTAGTGTACATATGTTTGTACATATTGATTACTCTATTTATTTATTTTACTTGTGCATATTCTATTTATTTTATTTTGTTAATATGTTTTGTTTTGTTGTCTGTGTCCCCCTTCTAGACTGTGAGCCTGCTGTTGGGTGGGGACCGTCTCTATATGTTGCCAACTTGTACTTCACAAGTGCTTAGTACAGTGTTCTGCACACAGTAAGCACTCAATAAATATGATTGAATGAATGAATGCAAAGTGGCGGAGCCGGGATTTGAACCCATGACCTCTGACTCCAAAGTCCGTGCTCTTTCCATTGAGCCACGCTGCTAGGCTCTGGGGTAGATTCAATATTCAATCTAATCAGGTCGGACACAGTCCCTGTGCCATGCAGAACTCATGCTCTGAGGGGAAGAAAGAACAGGTATTGAATTCCCCATTTACAGATGAAGAAACTGAGGCACAGGAAAATGAAGTCACTTACCCAAGGTGACACAACTGGCAAGTGGCAGAGTCGGGATTAGGACCCAAGTCCCCTGATTCCCCCAGGCTGTAGCGAGAAGCAGTGTGGTAGGGTGGGAAGAGCCCGGATTTGGGAGTCAGAGGATGTGGGTTCGAATCCCAGCTCCGCCACTTGTCTGCTGTGTGAACTTGGGCCAGTCATTTCACTTCTCTGGGCCTCAGTTCCCTCATCTGGAAAATGGGGAATAAGACTGTGAACCCCACGTGGGACAACCTGATTACCTTGTATCTACCCCAGTGCTTAGAACGGTGCTTGACACACAGTAAGTGTTTAAATACTGTAATTATCATCATCATCATCATCATCAATTGTATTTATTGAGCACTTACTATGTGCAGAGCACTGTACTAAGCGCTTGGGAAGTACAAATTGACATCGTATAGAGACAGTCCCTACCCAACAGTGGGCTCACAGTCTAAAAGGGGGAGACAGAGAACAAAACCAAACATACTAACAAAATAAAATAAATAGAATAGATATGCACAAGTAAAATAAATTATTATAATAATTAATTATTATTATTATTACTTAATATTAATTATTAATTATTATTATTATTTTCCTTAAACTTCACAAGACAAAGCATAGTAGTTAAGCCAAAAGCAATGAACCAGAAAAGAAACACCTTTGGAGAGCAGTAGTAGCATATTTAGAGAAGCAGCATGGCTCAGTGGAAAAGAGCACGGACTTTGGAGTCAGAGGTCATGGGTTCGAATCCCAGCTCTGCCAATTGTCAGCTGTGTGACTTTGAGCAAGTCACTTCACTTCTCTGGGCCTCAGTTCCCTCATCTGGAAAATGGGGATGAAGACTGTGAGCTCCCCGTGGGACAACCTGATCACCTTGTAACCTCCCCAGTGCTTAGAACAGTGCTTTGCACATAGTAAGCGCTTGATAAATGCCATCATCATTATTATTATTATTATTTGGGACACATCATCAGGAGATCGGGTTCTCTGGAGAAGACACTGATGCTAGGAAAAGTCCAGTGAATACGTGGAAGAGGCAGACCAATCAATCAATCAATCAATTGTATTTATTGAGTGCTTACTGTGTGCAGAGCACTGTACTAAGCGCTTGGGAAGTACAAGCTGGCAACATATAGAGACAGTCCCTACCCAACAGTGGGTGCAGTTAGATGGATAGAAACCGTAGCAACGATAATGGAAAAACCATTAGAAAGATGGCAGATTATGGCAGAGGACAGGACCTTCTGGAGAAAGGAGATCCATGGAGTCGCTATGAATCTGAAACAACTCGCTGGCACATAATAATAATAATAATAATAATAATAATAATAATAATAATAATAGTAGTAGGAATAGTAATGCCATTTATTGAACACCCACTGGGGGAAATATACCAAGCTGGGTAGACTTTGACAAATACACAGGTCAAAATCCCTTTCCACACGGAGCTTTAACTTTAAAGAGGGAGAAATATTTACCGATATCAATAATGATGATCAATCGCTTCATCGTGCTTATTCATTCAATTGTAATTATTCATTCAATCATATTTATGGAGCACTTACGGTGTGCAAAGCGCTGTACTAAGCTCTTGGGAGAGTACAGTATTTATTGAGCGCTTACTGTGTGCTTAGCACTGTGCTAAGCACTGGGGAGAATACAATCAATCAATCGTATTTATTGAGGGCTTACTGTGTGCAGAGCACTGTACTAAGTGCTTGGGAAGTACAAGTTGGCAACATATAGAGACAGTCCCTACCCAACAGTGGGCTCACAGTCTAAAAGGGGGAGACAGTGAACAAAACCAAACATACTAACAAAATAAAATAAATAGAATAGATATGTACAAGTACATATCTACAATATACAATATAAGAGTCGCTGGACATATTCCCTGCCCACAATGAGCTTGTGGTCTGGTGGTATTTATTATCCTCATCTGTAAATTAATGGGGATTAAGACTGTGAGCCCCACGTGGGACAACCTGATCACCTTGTATCCTCCCTAGCGCTTAGAACAGTGTTTTGCACACAGTAAGTACTCAATAAATACGATTGATTGATTGATTGATTTGCACATAGTAGGTGCTTAACAAATGTCATTATTATTATTATTATTATTATTATTGTTGTGGTTCAGATTGCTAATTCATTCATTCACTCAATGGTATTTACTGAGCGCTTACTGGGTGCAGAGCCCATTTATTATCTTTATCATTTATTGTTTATGCATTTATTTATTGCCATTTGCACTCTGTCTTCCTCTGGACTGTCAGCTCATTGTGGGCAGAGAATGTGTCTGTTACATTGTTATTTGCTACTGTGCCAAAAGCTTCGCACAATGCTCCGCACACAGTAACGACCCGATAAGTAAAAATACTATTTATGCAGCAGGGTGGCTCAGTGGAAAGAGCACAGGCTCTAGAGTCGGAGGGCATGGGTTCAAATCCCAGCTCCGCCAATTGTCAGCTGTGTGATTTGGGGCAAGTCACTTCACTTCTCTGGGCCTCAGTTACCTCATCTTTAAAATGGGGATTAAGACTGTGAGCCCCTGGTGGGACAACCTGATCACCTTGTATCCCCCCAGCGCTTAAAACAGTGCTTTGCACATAGTAAGTGCTTAATAAATGCCATCATTATTATTATCATCATTTATTTACAAATACTATTGATTAACCCAGTCTTCTCCACAAGGTAAGTGCTCCAGAAATACCTTAGACTGATTGCACAGCAGATCCAGCTGGTCCCCAAAGTGTAAAAAAATACTGCTGTACCCTCTTAAGCACTTAGCACACAGAATTGCACACTTTAGGCGCTCAACAAATACTACTGTTTGACCCAGGGCTCTGCACCCAGTAAGAGCTCAGTAAATATCACTGCTCAGTAGATCACAGCATTGTTTGCAAAACAAAAGTGATGAAGCCATGCGTGATTGCCGCAAGAAAGTACAAACACATACATACACACACCCATTGGCTCACTGCTGTCTGTCACACTGGAATATACCGGTGATTGTGAAATCAATCAATCAATCAATCATATTTATTGATCAATCAGTCCGGGATATTTAATGAATGCTTTCTGTGTGCAGAGCACTGTAGTAAATGCTACAGTGGAAACAACCAAGCCTAATGGGTAGAGCACGGGCTGGGAGTCAGGAGGATCTGGGTTCGAAGCCTGGCTCCATCACGTATCTGCTGTGTGACCTAGGTCAAGTTGCTTCACTTCTCTGGGCCTCAGTTCCCTCATCTGTAAAATGGGGATTAAGAGTGGGAACCCCATTTGGGACAGAGACTGTGTCCAACCCAACTAACTCATATCTACCTCAGTGCTTAGAATTAGTGACTGACAAATAATAATAATAATAATAATAATAATAATAATAATAATAATAGCATTTATTAAGCACTTACTACGTGCAAAGCACTGTTCTAAGCACTGGGGAGGTTACAAGGTGATCAGGTTGTCCCCCGGGGGGCTCACAGTCTTAATCCCCATTTTACAGATGAGGTAACTGAAGCACAGAGAAGTGAAGTGACTTGCCCAAAGTCACACAGCTGACAATTGGCAAAGCTGGGATTTGAACCCATGACCTCTGACTCCAAAGCTCTTTCCACTGAGCCACGTTGACACATAATAGGACCTTAAAGGTATTTCATGGTATTGACACCTGTCTACTTGTTTCGTTTTGTTGCCTGTCTCCCGCTTCTATCAATCAATCGTATTTACTGAGCGCTTACTGTGTGCAGAGCACTGTACTAAGCGCTTGGGAAGTACACATTGGCAATATATAGAGACAGTCCCTACCCAACAGTGGGCTCACGGCTGTGAGCTCGTTGTTGTGTAGGGACTGTCTCTATCTGGTGCCAAATTGTGGTTTCTAAGTGCTTAGTAAAGTACTCTGCACACAGTAAGTGCTCAGTAAATATGATTGAATGGATGAATGAATTAACAAATGTTGGTCTTGATTATTAGTATCATCTAACCATATTATATAATATATTGCTTATAGTACATATTATTATATTATATTATATTTTATCTTATCTTATATTATCTTATATTATATTATATTATATTATATCACATTATATTATATTATATTATATAATAATAATGGTGGTATTTGTTAAGTGCCATGTGCCAGGCTCTGTTATAAGCACTGAGGTAGATACAAGTTAATCAGGTTGTTCCATGTGGGGCTCACAGTCTTAATGATCCAGGAGAAGCAGCATGGCTCAGTGGAAAGAGCATGGGTTTTGGAGTCAGAGGTCATGGGTTCAAATCCTGCCTCTGCCACTTGTCGGCTGTGTGACTTTGGGCAAGTCACTTAACTTCTCTGTGCCTCAGTTACCTCATCTGTAAAATGGGGATTAAGACTGTGAGCCCCGCGTGGGACAACCTGATCAGCTTGTAACCTCCCCAGATCTTAGAACAGTGCTTTGCACATAGTAAGCGCTTAATAAATGCCATAAAAAAACCATTTTACACATGAGGGAACTGAAGCCCACAGAGAAATGAAGTACTAATGATAATAATGGCATTCATTAAGCACTTACTATGTGCAGAGCACTGTTCTGAGCACTGGGGAGGTTACAAGGTGATCAGGTTGTCCCACGGGGGCTCACAGTCTTAATCCCCATTTTCCAGGTGAGGTAACTGAGGCCCAGAGAAGTGAAGTGACTTGCCCAAAGTCACACAGCTGGCAATTGGCGGAGGTGGGATTTGAACCCAAGACCTCTGACTCCCAAGCCCGGGCTCTTTCCACTGAGCCATGCTGGTTCTTTGTAATATGATAATAATTATCATTATAATAAGGGGGAGGGCGTTCTTGGAGAGAGGCAGGATGTGGGCAAAATGTTGGTGGGGAAATAAATGAGATGGAGGAGCAGTGAGTAGGCTGCAATTTGAGGATCGGGGTGTGCAAACTGGATTTTTTTAGACTAGGTCCCGGTACAGCCGGTAATAACACAGGAGTACCAGGATTGTGAGCCCTTTGCAGGCAGGAGACGTGTCTGTTGTTATATTGTTCTCTCCCAAGTGCTTAGTACAGCATTTTGCACACAGTAAGCGCTCAACAAATAAGACTGAAGGAATGAATCAGGATGGAGGCCGAATCAGTACCTGAATAAACGACATGCACATGTGAAAGAGCAGCAGAAAAAAAAAATATATATATATATATGTATGTATATATATGTACTTATATATATGTATGTATAACATACATATACATATATGTATATATATGTATATATATGTATATATATGTATAACATACATATACATTGTATGTTGGGAAGCAGCTTGTTGGGAAGCAGCGTGGCTCAGTGGAAAGAGCCCGGGCTTTGGAGTCAGAGGTCGCGGGTTCAAACCCCGGCTCCGCCACTTGTCAGCTGTTTGACTTTGGGCAAGTCACTACACTTCTCTGGGCCTCAGTTCCCTCATCTGTAAAATGAGGATGAAGACTGTGAGCCCCTCGTGAGACAACCTGATGACCTTGTGTCTACCCCAGCGCTTAGAACAGTGCTTTGCACATAGTAAGCACTTAACAAATACCAACATTATTATTATTATTATTATATATATGTACTTATATATATATATGTATTTATATATATGTACTCTGGGTGTTGGTGTCTTCGCATCTTCTCATCCCTCTACCAAGTCCTTTTAAAGACAAATAAAACAGAACAGGGGAGGCTAAGCGCTTCATCCAACTCCGGAAAGCAAACCTGAGGCCGAGGGTTTGTGCATAGAGCTATAATTCTATTTCTTCTGATGATTTTGACACCTAAATGTTTCATTTTGTTCCCTGTCTCCCCCTTCTAGACTGTGAGCCCGTTGTTGGATAGGGACCGTCTCTAGATGTTGCCGACTTGTACTTCCCAAGCGCCCAGTACACAGTAAGCGCTCAATAAACACGATTGAATGAAACGAACGAATGAGGGACCAGGTGAGCCCAAAACTTGGCAATTCCTCGTTTTCCGGTCTGGTCAGTAAACGCTCGGAGTCTGTAAATTTCGGTGTAAATCTGCAAAGGGTTCATGACAAGGCCAGTGACAGCTGAGCAATTACCGGTGATGGAGACCTTCCTGACTGGCTGGCTCTGAATTATGGGAATCTTATTAGAAGCCTTTGACCTCGGGAGATTTTGCGAGAAAAACCTTTCCGCTACCTTGAATTCTCCGTCTGCCCCTCTCTCCTTTGGCATTTCCGAGGTTCCTTACCGGTTATGATCACCCATACCGTTATCCCGGTGGTAATTATGGGATTTCTTAAGCGCTTATTACATGCCGGGCATTGTGCTGAGCACTGGGGGAGATTTTATTATTTTATTTTGTATTTATATGGTATTGGTTAAGGGCTTACTATGTGCCGGGCGTTGTAGTAAGCACTGGCGAAGGGGGGGATACAATCTAATCAAGTTAGATGCAGTCCCTGTCCAACTTGGAGTTCACAGTCTTCACTGAGAAGCAGCGTGGCTCAGTGGAAAGAGCCCGGGCTTCGGAGTCAGAGGTCATGGGTTCAAATCCCGGCTCCGCCACTTAGCTGTGTGGCTTTGGGCAAGTCACTTAACTTCTCTGTGCCTCCGTTCCCTCATCTGTAAAATGGGGATGAAGACTGTGAGCCCTCCGTGGGACAACCGGATTACCTTGCAACCTCCCCAGCACTTAGAACAGTGCTTTGCACATAGTAAGTGCTTAAAAAATGCCATTATTATTATTATTATCCCCATTTTACAGGTGAGGTTCATTCATTCATTCATTCAATCGTATGTATTGAGCACTTACTGTGTACAGAGCACTGTACTTAGCACTTGGGAGTGACAAGTTGGCAACATATAGAGACGGTCCCCACCCAACAGTGGGCTCACAGTCTAAATGGGGGAGACAGACAACAAAACAAAACATATTAGGTTCCTGAAGGACAGAGTAGTGACTTGACCAAGGTCACACAACAGACAAGTGGTGGAAGCTGGGATTAGAACCCAGGTCCTTCAGACTCCCGGACACTAGGCCCCGCGCCTTCGCACGCTAGCCAAGGTGATCAGATCGCACAATGATCTTTTCTCACAAAAGACCTACAGTCTCCCGAGGAGGGCACAGAGATCTCATCTACAGTTGAGAAGCAGCGTGGCTCAGTGGCCAGAGCCCGAGCTTGGGAGTCAGAGGACCTGGGTTCTAATTCCGCTCCACCACTTGTCTGTTGTGTGACCCTGGGAAAGCCCTATCACTTCTCTCTGCCTCAGTTACCTCACCTGTAAAATGGAGATTAAGATTATAGCCCCATGTGGGTCAATCCACTTACCTTGTATCTACCCCAGGGCTTAGAACAGTGTTTGGCACTTATTTGGGGTTTAACAAACATTATTATTATTATTATTATTATTATTATTATTGTTGTTGTTGTTGTTGTTGTTGTTGTTGTTGTTGTTGTTGTTGTTGAGCAATGAAGAAAGTGAGGCTCAGAGAGGTTAGGGGACTTTCCCAAGGTCACATAGCTGGCTATTGACAGAGCTGAGACTCCCACTCCTGTGTTCTTTTCTTTAAGCGCTTAGTACAGTGCTCTGCACACAGTAAGTGCTCAATAAATACGATTGATTGATTGATTCTTTTCCCCAGGCCTCACTGCCTCCCGACAAGGAAAACTGCAGGACATTCCAGAACCTGCAGGGAATCAGAATCCCAGCCAGTAGGTATTCATTCAGTCATATATATTGAGCGCTTACTGTGTGCAGAGCACTGTACTAAGCGCTTGGGAAGCACAAATCGGCAACATATAGAGACGGTCCCTACCACTAGGTTCTAGACTATGAGCCCGTTGTGGGCAGGGAGTGTCTCTGTTGCTGAATTGTACTTGCCACGCACTTAGGAGAGTGCTCTGCACACAGTAAGTGCTCAATAAATATGAATGAATGAATGAATGAATGAATGAATAATAATCATAATAATAATAGCATTTATTAAGTGCTTACTGTGTGCAAAGCACCATTCTAAGTGCTGGGGAGGTTACAAGGTGATCAGGTTGTCCCACGGGGGGCTCACGGTCTTCATCCCCATTTTACAGATGAGGGAACTGAGGCCCAGAGAAGTGAAATGCCTTACCCAAAGTCACACAGCTGGCAATTGGCAGAGCCGGGATTTGAACCCCTGACCTCGGACTCCTAAGCTCTTTCCACTGAGCCACGCTGCTTCTCTAATGAATGAATGAATAGGAGAAATGGAACTGAGGCCTGCAAGGGTAGCAACGTGGCCTACTGGATAAAACACTCGTCTGGGAGTCAGTGGTCCTGAGTTCAAATTCCAGCTCTAGCCCTTGCCTCCTTGGTGAGCTGGGGCTAGTCGTTTCTCTGTACCTCAGTTTCCTCAACTGAAAGTGAGGGTTCAATACCTGGTCTCCCTCAGACTGTGAGCCCCATGTGGGACAGGCACTGTCGTCTCCAGCCTGAGGGATCTGTATCCCGACCAGGATTTAAAACATTGTGTCCTAATGGATAGAGCGCGGTCCTGAGAGTCGGAAGGACCTGGGGTCTAACCCCAATTCCACCACCTGTCTGCTGGGTGACCTTGGGCAAGTCATTGAATTTATCTGGACCTCGGTTCTGTCATCTGTAAAATGGGGATTAGGGCAGTGAGCCTCATGTGGCTCAATGGAAGCAGCGTGGAGCCCGGGCTTTGGAGTCAGAGGTCATGGGTTCAAATCCCGACTCTGCCCATTGTCAGCTGTGTGATTTTGGGCAAGTCACTTTACTTCTCTGGGCCTCAGTTCCCTCAACTGTAAAATGAGGATGAAGACTGCGAGCCCCCCGTCGGACAACCTGATCACCTTGTAACCTCCCCAGCGGTTAGAACAGTAAGCGCTCAATAAATACGATTGAATGGAATGGAATGGAATAGTACTTTGCACATAGTAAGCGCTTAATAAATGTTGTTATTATTATTATTATCATTATTATTATTATTATTATTGTGGGTCCAAATCCCGACTCCGCCAATTGTCAGCTGTGTGACTTTCGGCAAGTCATTTAACTTCTCCGTGCCTTAGTTCCTCATCTGTAAAATGGGGATTAATACTGTGAGCGCCACGTGGGACAATCTGATCACCTTGTAACCTCCCCAGAGCTTAGAACAGTGCTTTGCACATAGTAAGCACTTAGTAAATGTCATTAGTAGTAGTAGTAGTAGTAGTAGTAGTAGTAGTAGCAGTAGTAGTAGTAGTAGTAGTATTTGGAGTCAGAGGTCATGGGTTCAAATCCCAGCTCTGTCAATTACCAGCTGTGTGACTTTGGGCAAGTCACTTCACTTCTTTGGGACTCAGTTACCTCATCTGTAAAATGGGGATTAAGACTATGAGCCCCCCGTGGGACAATCTGATCACTTTGTAACCTACCCTGTGCTTAGAACAGTGCTTTGCACATAGTAAGCGCTTAATAAATAATAATAAATCAACAATAATAATAATAATAAACTACTACTACTACTACTACTACTACTAATAATAATAATAATAAATAAATCAATGGGGCAATAATAAGTTAATAATTCAACTTGTACTTCCCAAGCGCTTAGTACAGTGCTCTGCACACAGTAAGCACTCAATAAATACGATTGAATGAATGAATGCATGTTATTATTATTATTATTATTATTATTATTATTATTATTGCTATTACTATTACTATTATTATTATGTGGGACAGGGACTGTTTCCAATGATGATGATGATGATGATGATGGCATTTGTTAAGCGCTTACTATATACAGAGCACTGTTCTAAGGGCTGGGGGGAGATACAAGGTGATCAAGTTGTCCCACGTGGGGCTCACAGTCTTCATCCCCATTTTCCAGATGAGGTAACTGAGGCTCAGAGAAGTGAAGTGACTTGCCCAAGGTCACACAGCAGACATGTGAACCCATGACCTCTGACTCCAAAGCCCGGGCTCCTTAAACTGAGCCACGCTGCTTCCCCAACCCGATTAGCTTTTGTTGATCCCAGTGCTTAGCGCATTTCCTGGCACATAGTAAGACCTCAACAAATACCACAAAGAAAAGGGCCTGTCACACAGAAAGTGATCAACAGAGATCATAAAATAATATACAACAAAGCACCGTACCAAGCCCTTGTGAAAATACAGAGAGTTTCCGCTGTACGGCGGAGGCAGATGTGGAAATAGTTTTTGGCACTAAGAGATCGGGAAGTGCCCAGAGCTCTCCTGGGCCCAAACCAGAGTAGCAATTTTTCCCTTCGACTTCTCTGCTCCGCACAACTGCCAGAGGCCTGAAGCGTCGCGGGGCAGAGGCAGAGGGAAGGCCTGAGGGGATGCCAAGGATGGGAGGCACCGCAGGGCAGAGCTAAGGTGGTGGGGAGGGCTGAGGGGGTGACAGGCCCGGAGGACCCCAGAAGTGAGGCACCGGGCACAGCAGGAAGGACCCAGTGGGGAGGTCCGACGGGAGACCCCAAAAGTGGGAGACCGAGACACCGCATGACAGAGCCAGAGGGGAGGTCTGAGGGGACGATAAACCGGGGAAGGGAAGCACTGAGGCAGCTTAGGACAGAGCAATCAATCAATCAATCGTATTTATTGAGCACTTACTGTGTGCAGAGCACTGTACTAAGCACTTGGGATGTACAAGTTAGCAACATATAGAGACTGTCCCTACCCAACAGTGGGCTCAGAGTCTAGAAGAGCAGTGCTGGCAGGGAGGCCTGAGAGGACAACAGGCAGGGGAGACCCCGGAAATGGGGCACTGAGGCACCTCAGGATGGAAAAGAGGTGGTGGGGAGGTCTGAGGGGATGACGGGCCCTGGAGACCTGGAGGTGAGGCACCGAGGCACCTCAGGACAGAGTCGGCGGGGAGGCCTGAGAGGACAACAGGCCGGGGTGACCCAGGAAATGGGGCACTGAGGCACCTTAGGACAGAAAAGAGGTGGTGGGGAGGTCTGAGGGGATGACAGACCCAGGAGACCCGGAGGTGAGGCACCGAGGCACCTCAGGACAAAGTCAGCAGGGAAGCCTGAGAGGACAACAGGCTGGGGAGACACCAGAAATGGGGCACTGAGGCACCTCAGGATGGAAAAGAGGTGGTGAGAAGGTCTGAGGGGATGACAGACCCAGGAGACCCGGAGGTGAGGCACCAAGGCACCTCAGGACAAAGTCGGCAGGGATGCCTGAGAGGACAACAGGCCGGGGAGACCCCGGAAATGGGGCACTGAGGCACCTCAGGACAGAAAAAAGGTCGTGGGAAGGTTTGAAAGGATGAAAGAACCAGGAGACCCAGAGGTGAGGCACCAAGCACCTCAGGACAGAGTTGGCGGGGAGGACTGAGAGGATAACAGGCTGGGGAGACCCCAGAAATGGGGCAATGAGGCACCTCAGGACTGAAAAGAGGTGATGGGAAGGTCTGTGGGGATGAAAGAACCAGGAGACCCTTGAGGTGAGGCACAGAGGCACCTCAGGACAGAGTCAGTGGAGGGGTCTGAGAGGACAACACGCTGGGGAGACTCCAGAAATGGGACACTGAGGCACTTCAGGACAGAGCAGAGCCTACAGGGAGGTCTGAGAGGACGACAGACCTGGGAGACCCCATATGGGAGGCACCGATGCAGGAGATCATCAACCCCCTCGAGGGCAGGGAATTGTCCCAGGAGAATGTAGCACTCAGAGCAGGGTGGCAGCAGCGAGGGATCTGGGTCGACAGAGCTGGGAGACCAGCCACCCTGTTCCCGTCCAGCTCTGTTACCTCTATGGGCAATAACAATAATGATTACGGTATTTAATAATTATGGCATTTATTAAGCGCTTACTAGGTGCAAAGCACTGTTCTAAGCACTGGGGAAGTTACAAAGTGATCAGGTTGTCCCACAGGGGGCTCACAGTCTTCATCCCCATTTTACAGATGAGGGAACTGAGGTCCAGAGAAGTGAAGTGACTTGTCCAAAGTCACACAGCTGACAATTGGCAGAGCCGGGATTTGAACCCATGACCTCTGACTCCAAAGCCCGGGCTCTTTTCCACTGAGCCACGCTGCTTATTTGTTAAGAGCTTACTATGTACAACGCACTGTACTAAGCATTGGGATGGATCAAAGCAAATCGGGTTGGACATAGTCCCTGTCCCCCGTGGGGCTCACAGTCTCAATCCCCATTTTACAGATGAGGCAGCTGAGGCACAGAGAAGTGAATTGACTTGCCCAAGGACACACACAAGACTAGTGATAGAGCTGGGATTAGAACTCCTGACCTTCTGATCCCAGGCCCACATTCTAGCCATTATACTATGCTGCTTCTCAAGGCACATAACCTCTCTGGAACTCACTTTCCTCTTCTGGAAAATGGACATTAGTTACCATTCTCCTGTTCGTTCATTCAGTCATATTTATTGAGAACTTACTGTATACAGGGCACTGTACTAAGTTTTAAGGAGAGTACAATATACCAATATATTGGTATATTTCCTCCCCACAGTGAGCTTACAGTCCAGTACGAGAAGCAACGTGGCTTAACGGAAAGAGCCTGGGCTTGGGAGTCGGAGGTCGTGGGGTCTAATCCCGGCTCTACCACTTGTCATTCATTCATCAATCATACTTATTGAGCACTTACTGTGTGCAGAGCACTGTACTAAACACTTGGGAAGTACAAGTCGGCAACATATAGAGACAGTCCCTACCCAACTACAGGCTCACAGTCTAGAAGTGGAAGACAGACAACAAAACAAAACAAAAGGCTGCGTGAGCTTGGGCAAATCACTTCACTTTGGGCCTCAGTTCCCTCATCTGCAAAGTGGGGATTGACCAATCAGTCGTATTTTTAATAGTATCTGTTAAGTGCTTATTATTTGCCAGGCATCATACTAAGCACTGGGGATGATTCCAGCTCATCAGGTTGGGCACAGTCCCTGTCCCACATGGGGCTCACAGTCTTCTTCCCCATTTGACAGTTGAGGGAACTGAGGAACAGAGAAGTTAGGGAACTTGCCCAAGGTCACACAGCAGATGAGCATCAGAGCCGGATTAGAACCCAGATCCTCTGAATCTCAGTCCCATGAACTTTCCACTAGGCCATGCTGCTTCTCAGTGCTCACTGTGTGCAGAGCACTGTATGAAGCATTTGGGAGAGTATCTATCAATCAATGGTATTTATTGAGCACTTGGTATGCAGAGAGTGCTGTATTAAGTACTCAGAAGATCACAATACAACAGAATTGGGAGACACATTCCCTGCCCACACTCTTCCTCCCTCTGATTTAGACAGCGAGCCCCAGGTGGGAAAGGGGCTGCATCCTACCCCAATCTCCTCTATCCATCACAACACTCAGTCCAGTGCCTGTTACGTAGAAAGCTCTAACAATAATAATAATAATAATAATAATAATAACAACAACATTTATTAAGTGCTTGCTCTGCCAAGCACTGTTCTAAGCACAGGGGAGGTTACAAGGTAATCAGATTGTTCCACGGGGGGCTCACAGTCTTAATCTCCATTTTACAGATGAGGTAACTGAGGCCCGGAGAGGTGAAGTGACTTGCCCAAAGTCACACAGCTAAGTGGCAGAGCCAGGATTTGAACCCATGACCTCTGACTGCAAAGCCCGTGCTCTTTCCACTGAGCCACGCTGCTTCTCTTAACAAGTGCCATTCACTCACACACACCCACAAAAAAAAATAGTAATGACCCCAGTTCTGAGCACACTGACATCTCTTGTCCCATAACATAGAAAAGCAGAGTGGCCCAGTGGAAAGAGAATGAATTTGAGAGTCAGACGTCGTGGGTTCTAATCCCGACTCCGCCACTTGTCTGTTGCGTGACCTTGGGCAAGCCACTTAATTCTTTGTGCCTCCTCAGTGACCTCAGCTGGAAAAATGGGGATGAAGCCCGCGAGCCTGACATGGGACAACCTGAGTACCTCGTATCTACCCCAGCGCTTAGAACAGTGCTGGGCACAGAGTAAGCGCTTAACAAATACCATTATTTCTTCTAGACTGTGAGCCCGTTGTTGGGTAGGGATCGTCTCTGTTCATTGCTGAATTGTACTTTCCAAGCGGTTAGTACAGTGCTCTGCCCACAGTATGCACTCAATAAATCCAACTGAATGAATAACATCGCGACTTTGATTGTCTTCTCGCGAAGAAGGATCCGTGGCCCCAACGTTTCAGTGGCATCGCAACCATCGTGAGCGTTTACTAATATATTGCGTCCCACTCATTCCTCGGGAGGGGAAGGCTTTTTAAGACATCACGTGGCACCCAGGCTGGCCAACATTTCAAAAGTCTACATTTCCCCGCTAACCTCCACCTGGTCCCTTTACATTGTGCTGGCTGTTTGGTTCCGGAGTGTTTCTTTAGGCACGGCTTATTTTCTCTGGGGTTTGAACCCGGCCCTACCTCAGAGCCTGATTGAGCAGAAAATATGTGCTTGCTTTCACACTGGTACTCTATTATAGCATAAGTACGCTTGTAAATATTCACTCCGTGTTATTACGCCATTTGAACCGGGAATATTGCAAGGTGAAAGGGGAATCCTAATATGCTCCCTCAAGAGGCAGCGGGTTTTGAATATAACCAAATGGGATAATCACCCCGTGATGCCCAGAGGGGGATGAAACCCATCGTAAAGAACTGTGCCGTGAGTTTTAAGTTTTCAGGACAACAGAGATGCCAAAGGGATGGGCTCATAAGGAGCCATTATTAATGGCGTGACAAGGCTAATGTGAAACGGTGCTGTCTAATAAATCGTGTCCTTACACCATTAGCAGTCGTTACAATGGCAAATAGCGGTTAGGTTATAACCTAACAGAGCGGCGTTTTATCCGCTCAATCTCTAATGTATTTTATAATGCCGGGCGAGTCAGGAATAGCAACTGTTTAAGCTCACTTAATCTGGGAGAAGTTTAAACACGAATTTTCAATGCAAAAAAAACTGCTGGATATTAGTTTTTCCTAATTAAAGAGATTTTTATAAGTAGGCGATCTCTTTCGACATGCACCAGGCGCGCTGGAGGAGGGACACCTCGTTGAATTTTAAGCGCCACGCTATTTTTAGATGCCACTGGGAAGGATGGGTAGGGCCGGGTTGCCCTTTTTTTATTCTTTAATGTGCACGGATGAATTCAGCCTAAGCATTGAAGAAGTCAAGCTGCTATTTCCCTGGCCAGAAAGTAAATCAGCCAATCACAGGCGGAAAGTCATTTCGCCCGCAAAACAGAAATCGGTTCCCGACGGCATAGATGCCTCGTCGACTAGCCAATCAAATCGATGATATTTTATTATTTTTATTTATTATTTTTATTCTTTTATTATTTATTTTATCTTATTGTTATTATTATTGCTATTATTATTATTGCTATTATTATTATTATTAATTTACCGAACAGCTACTATGTGCAGAGCGCTCCATTTATTCAATCGTATTTATTGAGAGCTCACTGTGTGCCCCGCTCTGTACTGAGCACTTAGGAGAGTACAGTACAACAATAAAGAGAAACAGTCCCTTCCCACAACGGGCTCACAGTCTAGATGGGGGTGAGCTAGATATCAAAACAAGTAAACAGGCATCAATATCAGCAGAATTATAGATATATAGATGTATAAATCAGAGTGGTGGGGCAGGGAGAGGGGGAAAGAGGAGAGGGAGGGAGTCGCTCCATCCCCCCATCTTACCTCCTTCCCTTCCCCATAGCACCTGTATATATGTATATATGTTTGCACATATTTATTACTCTATTTATTTATTTATTTATTTATTTTATTTGTACATATCTATTCTCTTTATTTTATTTTGTTAGTATGTTTGGTTTTGTTCTCTGTCTCCCCCTTTTAGACTGTGAGCCCACTGTTGGGTAGGGACTGTCTCTATATGTTGCCAATTTGTACTTCCCAAGCGCTTAGTACAGTGCTCTGCACATAGTAAGCGCTCAATAAATACGATTGATGATGATGATGATGATGATGGGGAAGTGAGGGGGAGCTGAGGAAAAGGGGGGCTTAGTCTGGGAAGGCCTCAGTGCAACAGAGCAAGAAGATAAGTCCCCTGTCTCAAAAAGAACAATGTGGCCCTAGTGGAAAGAGCACAGGACTAGGAGTCGGAGCACCTCGGTTCTAATCACCCCCTCTGACACCTACCTGCCGTGTGACCTTGAACGAGTCACTTTACTTCTCTGTGACTCAGTTTCCTCAACAGTAAAATGGGCATTCAACACTTAGGCTGTGAGTTCCGCGTTGGACAGGGACTGCCTCTGACCCGATTACCTTGTATCTAACTCAGAGCTCAGAAAGCACTTGAGATGTAATAATAATTATTATTATTATTGTGATAAGAATAATAATTGTGGAATTTGCGAAGCACTTACCATGGGTCAGGCATAGTAAGTGCTTAACAAGTCTTTTAGACTGTGAGCCCACTGTTGGATAGGGACTGTCTCTATATGTTGCCAACTTGTACTTCCCAAGCGCTTAGTACAGTGCTCTGCACACAGTAAGTGCTCAATAAATACGATCGATTGATTGATTAACAAGTACCAAGCCAAAAAAAAAAAGAGCTTACAGTCTTAACTTCTATGTGCCTCAGTTACCTCACCTGTAAAATGGGGATTGAAACTGTGTGCCCCATGTGGGGCAGGAACTGTGTCCAACCTGATTTGCTAGTACCCACTCCAGCGCTTAGTACAGTGCTTGGCACAGAGTAAGCACTTAAATATCATAATGATTATTACCATTATTATTAGGAAACAGACATTACTTGTCTTCTGCCATCGAGTCATATCTGACCCATCACAATGCCATAAATAAATAAATCATGGATAAGTACATAAGTTCCAGGGGGCTGACAGTGGGGAGAATAAAAAGAGCCAATTCAAATGCAACAGTAATGCAGAAAGAGAAGAGGAAATGAGGGTTTAGTCGGGGAAGGCCTCTGGAAGGAGGTGAGATGATAATAATAATAATAATAATAATAATAATAATAATATGGTATTTGTTAAGCACTTACTATGTGCAGAGCACTGTTCTGAGCACTGATAATGACAGTGTTTGTTAAGCACTTACTGTTCTAAGCACTGGGGTAGATACAAGGTTAACAGGTTATCCCTTGTTGGGCTCACAGTCTCCATCCCCATTTTACAGATGCGGTAACTGAGGCCTAGATAAGTGAAGCTACTAGCCCAAAGTCACACAACAGACAAGTGGTGGGGCCAGGATTTGAGCCCATGACCTCAGACTCCCAAGCCCTGGCTCTTTCCACTAAGCCACACTGCTTCTCAAGGCCTTGAAGTTGCGGAGAGTGATAATCTGTCAGCTACGAAGAGGGAGGGTTTTCCATTCATTCATTCATTCAAGCATATTTATTGAGCCCTTAATGTGTGCAGCAAAGCACTGTACTAAGCCAGAATAGGGAGGTAGGTGAACGGTCAGTGGTGAGGTAGATCTCGGAAATTTTCCCACAGGCCGAGTCCAATCCTCGGGTGCTTTAAACGAAGCTCCTGGAGTTTGTCCCCGTCCTGTGAAAACCACCATATCTGGTTTGGAGTGAGGTTTCCCGAGGTTAGACCTGAAAACTCCTCCATCGACCTTCCCAAATGCCGGCAGAAAAATCTGGCCAGACCAAGCCCATGCCATGGGATTTGGGGATTTCCATCATTCCACCACAGGAGATATTCAGCTCATCTGACTGGGTGTACATTTTTCCTTCACTGAAATCTAATAGCAGTAACAACCATTCACTCTACTTTTTGGACTAAAAAGACGTTATCATCCTTAATTTTATACAGCGAGAGCTAAACTTATGCACTATGCCATTACATAGCATAATACGAAGTTGTCATATGAGCCCACTCTTTTAGACTGTGAGCCCACTTTTCGGTAGGGACTGTCTCTATACGTTGCCAACTTGTACTTCCCAAGTGCTTAGTACAGTGCTCTGCACACAGTAAGCGCTCAAGAAATACGATTGATGATGATATATAGAAGACTAGGATTACGAAGATCAGACAAGATTATGAGAAATCAAATATGAAATGTGAGATCAAGAATTCAGCGCATTATAATAATAAAAATGTTAGCATTTATCAAGTGCTTACTATGTGCGAAGCACTGTTCTAAGTGCTGGGGAGGTTAGAGAAGCAGCGTGGCTCAGTGGAAAGAGCGCGGGCTTTGGAGTCAGAGGTCATGGGTTCGAATCCCCACTCTGCCACGTCTGCTGTGTGACCTTGGGCAAGCCACTTCACTTCTCTGAGCCTCAGTGACCTCATCTGTAAAATGGGGATTAAGACTGTGAGCCCCCCTTGGGACAACCTGATCACCTTGCATCCCCCCCAGCGCTTAGAACAGTGCTCTGCACATAGTAAGCGCTTAACAAATGCCATCATTATTATAATTATTATTATTACAAGGTGATGTTGTCCCACTGGGGGCTCACAGTCTTAATCCCCATTTTACAGATGAGGGAACTGAGGCCCAGAGAAGTGAAGTGACTTGCCCAAAGTCACACAGCTGACAATTGGCAGAGCTGGGGTTTGAACCCATGACCTCTGCCTCCAAAGCCCAGGCACTTTCCACTGAGCCATGCTGCTTCTCTACATAGCACATAATAATAATAATAATAATAGCATTTATTAAGCGCTTACTATGTGCAAAGCACTGTGCTAAGCGCTGGGTACAGCGTAGAAGCCACGCTGCTTCTCTTATAGTTACAGATCATATATTATATACATCCCAGTATAAGGCATACATATGAGAATCAACTTGGCTTAGTGGACAGAGCATGGTGCCGGGAGTTTCAAAGAACTGGGTTCTAATCCTGGCTTTGCCATTTGTTTGTTATGTGACCTTGGGCAAGTCACTTCACTTCTCTGGGCCTCAGTCATCTCATCTGTAAAATGGGGATAAAGACTCTGAGCCCCCTGTGGGACAGGGACTGTGTCCAACCCGATTAACTTGGATCTACCCCAGTGCTTAGAACAGTGCATGGCACATAGCACTTAACGAGTACTACTATTATTATTTATAGCTACAGGAAATAACGTCTATATAATAATAGTAACAATAATCATTGTGGTATGTGTTAAATGTTGCATATGTGCCAAGCACTGTACTAAATGCTGAGTTAGACAAAAGGTAATCAGATAGCAGCAAGAAGCAGCGTGGCTCAGTGGAAAGAGCCCAGGCTTTGCAGTCAGAGGTCATGGGTTCAAATCCTGGCTCTGCCACTTGTCAGCTGTGTGACTTTGAGCAGTTCACCTAACTTCTCTGAGCCTCAGTTACCTCATCTGTAAAATGGGGATTAAGACTGTGAGCACCCCGTGGGACAACTTGATCACTTTGTAAACTCCCCAGCGCTTAGAACAGTGCTTTGCACATAGTAAGCACTTAATAAATGCCATCATTATTATTATTAGATAGGACACAGTCTTTGTCCCACATGATGCTCACAGTCTAAACTGGAGGAAACACAGGGATTGAAAACCCATTATACAGATGAGGAAACTGCAGCACAGAAAAGTGAAATGACTTGTCCAAAGTCACACAGTAAACAGAGTTGTCATATTTATTATATTTTAAAATATATAAATACACATATTTTATATATTTATTTTTATTTGTCATGTCCTACTCTCCCAAGTGCTTAGTTCAGTGCACTGCACACAGTGAGCGCTCAATAAATAAGACAATGAATGAATGACTGTTTTCTTTTTGCAGTGCCCACTGCCATGTTTTGATTCCTTATCTCCCATTTGGACTAAGTGGTATCATCTCCCCCATCCCCACAGTACTATAGAGACTTATACGTCTCTAAATTATATATTATAATTTGCTCATTTGCTCATATTAATGTCTCCCCCTCCAGACTGTAAGCTCGTTAAGGGAAGGGAACATATCTGCCAAGTCTGTTGTATTCTACTCTCCCAAGCGCTCAGTACAGTGTTCTACACCTCGAAAAAGCTCAATAAATACCACTGATTGATTGGCTGAAATTGTGTCCCCTCTGAAGAATAATGGGAACACCAGTGGCTCGGCTTATATGTTCATTTGGGGAGGAATGAAACACTTTGGGAACGCCTTCCGACTGTGTGAAGTGCAGTAGTTTGTCAGTCCGACCATTTCAAAGTACGGTGTTTTTTTTTGCCAAGTGTTTTGTGAACTGGATTCCTCAGTCTGGAGTTCCTACTGGTTCCAGAAGAGGAATAGCCCCCATCTCAGAAATTCGGGAGAAAAATGCACGAGTGAAGTTTGGACACGGATGGGTAGCGAGAGAGGGAAAGAGATGGGGGTGGGAAGAGAGAATGAACGCAAGAGAGGTAGAGCCAGGGAGAGCCATCCTTTGTATCCGAAGAAGCCACCACAGATGATAAAATTATCATATGATGAAGCATAAAACACACGACAAGCAGCGTGGTTTAGTTGAAAGAGCCCGGGCTTGGGAGACAGAGGTCGTGGTTCCTAATCCCAGCTCCACCACTTGTCTGCTGTGCGACTTTGGGCAAATCACTTCATTTCTCTGGACCCTCAGTTCCCTCATCTGTAAAATGGGGATCAAGACTGCGAGTCCCATGTGGGACAACCTGATTAACTTGTATCTACCCCAGTGCTTCTTTTATTTTGTTAATATGTTTTGTTTTGTTGTCTGTCTCCCCCTTCCAGATTGTGAGCCCGCTGTTGGGTAGGGACCATGTTGCCAACTTGTACTTCCCAAGCACTTACTACAGTGCTCTGCACACAGTAAGTGCTCAGTAAATACGATTGAATGAATGAATGAATGCTTAGAACAGTGCTTGGCACATAGTAAGCGCTTAACAAATACCACAATTATTATTATTATCATTATTCCCTACCCACAAGGGGCTTATCATCCAATGGATTCCCAAATAAAGCATGACCACAGCCAAACTCTATGCCCACTTCTAGACTGTAAGCTTGTTGTTGGGTAGGGACCGTCTCTATATGTTGCCGATTTGTACTTCCCAAGTCCTTAGTACACAGTAAACGCTCAATAAATACGATTGAATGAATGAATGAATGTTGAGGAGGAAGCATATCTACCTACTGTGTTGTACTGCACTCTCCCAAGTGTTTAGTACAGTACTCTGCACACAGTAAAAGCTTGATAAATGCCATGGATGATGACTTTCTTGACTAAGCCCTCCCTCATTTACTCTCTCCCCTTCCTTTCTGTGTCACCCTGATGTATATGTTTTGTTGTCTGTCTCCCCCTTCTAGACTGTGAGCCCATTGTTGGGTAGGAACCGTCTCTATATGTTACCGACTTGTACTTGTTAAGTGCTTAGTACAGTGCTCTGCACACAGTAAGCGCTCAATAAATATGATTGAATGAATGAATGACTTTATTTCCCCGACTTCAGCCCCACGCCACTTACAGACATTATTATTACTAAGTGCCGACGAGTCGTTTCCAACTCATAGTGACTCCTTGGATCTACTTTCTCCAGAACGTCCTGTCCTCTGCCATAATTTGCAACCTTTCTAATGGTTCTTCCCGTATCGTTGTTGATGATGATGATGGCATTTGTTAAGCACTTACTATGTGCAAAGCACTGTTCTAAGCGCTGGGGGGGATACAAGGTGATGAGGTTGTTCCACAGGGGGCTCACAGCCTTAATCCCCATTTTCTAGATGAGGTCACTGAGGCTCAGAGAAGTTAAGTGACTTGCCCGGGGTCACACAGCAGACATGTGGCGGAGCGGGGATTTGAATTCATGACCTCTGACTCCAAAGCCCGGGCTCTTTCCACTAAGCCACGCTGCTTCTCTGATCTTATGATCTTCTTATCTCTGATCTTCTCTGATCTGATCTCTGATCTCTGATCATCATCATCATCATCATCATCAATTGTATTTATTGAGCGCTTACTATGTGCAGAGCACTGTACTAAGCACTTGGGAAGTACAAATTGGCAACATATAGAGACAGTCCCTACCCAACAGTGGGCTCACAGTCTAAAAGGGAGAGACAGAGAACAAAACCAAACATACTAACAAAATAAAATAAATAGAATAGATATGTACAAGTAAAATAAATAAATAAATAGAGTAATAAATATGTACAATATCTGATCTTCTCTGATCTTCTGATCAGAAGATCTCTGATCTTCTCTGATCTGTTGTTATGGCCTCTACCCATTTAGCCACTGGGCTGCCTTTTCCATGCTTTCCCTGGACTTTTCCTGGTATCAGTATCATCTCCAGAGAATCCATCCTCCTGATGATGTGTCCAAAATATGCTAACTTAAGTCGAGTCACTTGGCCTTCCAAAGACAGCTTTGGCTTAATTTGATCCAAAATCCATTTATTTTTGTTTTTCAGGCAGTCCTACCCACAATTTATTCATTTATATTAATGTGTGTCTCCCCCTCTAGACCGCCAGAACATTGTTGGCAGAGGATGTGTCTACTAACTTTATGTTGCACTCTCCCAAGCGCTTACTACAGTGCTCTGCACGCAGTAAGCTCTCAATAAAAATCAGTAACAACTATAATGGACCAAAGAAAGGGTCATTTATCCAAGGTCCATTATTATTCTTTTTGAATGAGGTACAGTCGTTTCCAAGTCTTAGCGACTTTATAGACCTATTTTCTCCCGAGCGTCCTGTCCTGCCGTAATCTGTAAATTTGCTGTTGGTTAATAACCCCCTTTCTAGCCTCACAATGAGATCCATAAGGATTCTGTCACCACTTCCCATCACCAAAATACCAATCGCTCGCCAGTGGTTCACCGACTTAGGAATTCCATTACTTAGAAATGGTACCGCTTTTAATTAGCATTTACTAGAAAATTGCCATCAATTACTAAACATTACTACAAATTACTAGCCAATTGGAGAAATTCTCTACCACGGCAAAGACATGTAATTACTAACTTTAAGTAATTGCGGATAATTTATTTCTTTGGGGCAGGGAGATGGAGCGGGGGAGTTTAGACAAAAGCAGCAGAGATGATTAAGGCCCTTGGAAGGCTGATTTAAGAGGAGAGATTAGACGGCTAAATCTGCTGGGCTGAGGCAAGTCAATACAGAAATACCACAGATGTGCCCCACTAAGACCCCAGCACTAAGGAATAGAAAATCGGTTTAGTTCAGGGGTGAAGCTGAAAATGGCAGAAGCTGAAAATTCAATCGTATTTATTGAGGGCTTACTGTGTGCAAGGCTGTGTACTAAGCGCTTGGGAAAGTACGACATCGTAATAAATGGACACATTCCCTCCCCCCCCCCCCCTTTTTAGACTGTGAGCCCACTGTTGGGTAGGGACTGTCTCTATATGTTGCCAACTTGCACTTCCCAAGCACTTAGTACAGTGCTCTGCACACAGTAAGCGCTCAATAAATATGATTGATTGATTGATTGATTGATTCCCTGCCCACAACGACTTCTAGACTGTGAGCCCGCTGTTGGGTAGGGACCATTTCTATATGTTGCCAACTTGTACTTCCCAAGCGCTTAGTACAGTGTTCTGCACACAGTAAGCGCTCAATAAATATGATTGAATGAATGAATGAATGAACTTTCAGAGAAGAAACATGGTCTCGTGTAAAAATACAAGGCTGGGAGTCAGGAGACTTGGGTTCTAATCCCAGCTCAACCACTAGCCCGATGTGTGACCTTGGTCAAGTCACTTCACTTCTCTGTGCCTCCAGTTTCCCGGGGCATTTTTTTTGTGTGTCTAATAGTGTTTATTAAGCGCTTACTATGTGCCAGGCACTGTACTAAGTGTTGGGGTTGATTCAAGCTAATCGGGTTGCACACAGTCCACATCCTACTTGGGGCTCACAGCCTTAATTCCTTTTTTACAGATGAGGTAAACAGAGGCATTGAGGAGTGAAGTGACTTGCCCAAGGTCACACAGCAGAGAAGTGGCAGAGCTGGGATTAAGACGTACGTCCCCTGAATCCCGGGCTTGGACTGTTTCCACTAGGCCATGGACTTCACTGTGGCTATGACATTGCTTAGCACAGTGCTTGGCACTTAAGTAACCACTTAAATACCACAGTCATCATCAGTAGCAGCAGTTATGGGGGACTTATATGAGAACTCTTGAGAAAGTCAAATAAAGTTTGAAGATGCAGTTCTAGTTTGAGGACTTTACAGTCTAGTGGGAGAGAAAAATGAAATGGATCATTCGATCACTGGTATTTACTGAGCGCTTACTATGGGCAGAGCACAGAACTAAATGCTTGAGAGTTGGTGGAAACGTTTCATTCATTCATTCATTCAGTCGTATTTATTGTGCGCTTACTGTGTGCAGAGCACTGTTCTAAGCGCTGGGGAGGTTACAAGCTGATCAGGTTGTCCCACGGAGGGGGCTCACAGTCTTGATCCCCATTTTCCAGATGAGGTAACTGAGGCCCAGAGAAGTGAAGTGACTTGCCCAAAGTCACACAGCTGACAATTGGCAGAGCTGGGATTTGAACTCATGACCTCTGACTCCAAAGCCCGGGCTCTTTCCACTGAACCACGCTGCTTCGGCTGTTTCCTGCCTTTAGGGAGCTTACAGTCCAGAAAGGGGAAACAGGTGTTAAAATAAAAAATGCATATAGATTGTCAACTGTAAGCTCATTATGGGCAGAGTATGTGTCTGTTAATTATGGTGTATTGAACTCTCCCAATAATAATAATAATAATAATAATAATAATAATAATAATAATAATAATAATAGTGTCTGTTAAGCACTTACTACATGCCGATCATTGTTCTAAGCGCTGGGGTAGATACGAGGCAATCAGGTTGTCCCTCTTGGGCTCACAATCTTAATCCCCATTCTACAGATGAGGTAACCGAGGCACAGAGAAGTTAAGTGATTTGCCCAAGGTCACACATCAAACAAGTGGAGAAGCAGCATGGCTCAGTGGAAAGAGCCCGAGCTTTGGAGTCAGAGGTCATGGGTTCAAATTCCGGCTCTGCTATCAGCTGTGTGACTTTGGGCAAGTCACTTAACTTCTCTGTGCCTCAGTGATCTCATCTATAAAATGCTTATTTATTCTATATATTTTATTTTGTTAATATGTTTTGTTTTGTTCTCTGTCCCCCGCTTCTCGACCGTGAGCCTACTGTTGGGTAGGGACCGTCTCTATATGTTGCCAACTTGTACTTCCCAATATCTTAGCACAGTGTTCGGCACACAGTAAGCTCCATAAATACGATTGAATGAATGAATGAATGAATAAAATGGGGACAACCTGATCACCTTGTAACCTCCCCAGCAATCAATCAATCAATCAATCAATCAATCAATCGTATTTATTGAGCGCTTACTGTGTGCAGAGCACTGTACTAAGCGCTTGGGAAGTACAAGTTGGCAACATATAGAGACAGTCCCTACCCAACAGTGGCCTCACAGTCTAAAAGGGGGAGACAGAGAACAAAACCAAACACACTAACAAAATGAAATAAATAGAATAGATATGTACAAGAAAAATAAATAGAGTAATAAATATGTACAAACATATATACAGGTGCTGTGGGGAAGGGAAGGAGGTAAGGCGGGGGGGATGGAGAGGGAGCGGAGGGGGAGAGGAAGCAGGGGGGTCAGTGTGGGAAGACCTCCTGGAGGAGGTGAGCTCTCAGTAGGGCCTTGAAGGGAGGAAGAGAACTAGCTTGGCGGATGGGCAGAGGGATTGGGGGCATTCCGGGCCCGGGGGAGGACGTGGGCCGGGGGTCGATGGCGGGACAGGCGAGAATGAGGCACGGGGAGGAGATTAGCGGCGGAGGAGCGGAGGGTGCGGGCTGGGCTGGAGAAGGAGAGAAGGGAGGGGAGGTAGGAGGGGGCGAGGGGATGGACAGCCTGGAAGCCCAGGGTGAGGAGTTTCTGCCTGATGCGCAGATTGATTGGTAGCCACTGGAGATTTTTGAACAGTGCTTTACACATAGTAAGTGCTTAACAAATACCATTATTATTATTATTATTAAGTGGTGGAGCAGGGATTAGAACCCAGGTCCTCTGACTCCCAAGCCTGTGCTCTTACCAGTAAGGCACGCAGTGCTCAGTACATAGCAAGAGCCCAATAAATACCGTTGATTAATATAAACAATTCTACCTGGGGAGACAGAAAAAATGCGTGGCTCAGTGGAAAGAGCCCGGGCTTTGGAGTCAGAGTTCATGGGTTCAAATCCCAGCTCCACCAATTTTCAGCTGTGTGACTTTGGACAAGTCACTTCACTTCTCTGGGCCTCAGTTACCTCATCTGTAAAATGGGGATTAAGACTGTGAGCCCCCCGTGGGACAACCTGATCACCTGATCACCTTGTAACCTCCCCAGAGCTTAGAACATGGCTTTGTACATAGTAAGTGCTTAATAAGTACCGTTATCATTATTATTATTATTATTATTATTATTATTATCATCATCATCATCATTATTATTATCATTATCATTATCATTATTATCATTATTATTATTATTAGCCACCTACCTGCCTGGGTTTCTCATAGGGTGTGGTGTCTCTCTCAGTGCTTGGTTTGGGCTGGAAATGAAGGAAGTTGATGAGCTCCAGGTTTCTAAGTTGGTTCTGGAAAATTTCGACTGTTCCGGGTGAGGGCGAAGTGATGATGGGAGCCGAAACAGTGAGGATTATAGGCACAACTCTGAAAGCCCATAAATTATATAGTGTAACTGATTCATTTTTATGGGCGCCTGTCACCCGCTCTAGACTGTAAGCTCATTGTGGGCAGGGAATGCATCTACTGCCACTGTTTTATTGGACTCTCCTGAGGTCTGCATAGAGTAAGCACTTGATAAGCATCATTGATTTTGACGATGATTTCCCACTTGAATGTGCCTGGGATTGTTTTGCTGACCATTTTTTAAAACAGGATGGAGAGAATATCTTCTCTCTCTCATTGATTAGGATGACGATTCCCCACTTAATTGTGCTCAGGATCGGTTTAATAATCATGGTATTTGTTAAGCATATACTAACTACTAAGGGCTGGGGTAGATACAAGCAAATCGAGCTGGACAAAGTCCCTGTCCCATGTGGGGCTAACAGACTCAAACCCCATTTTACAGATGAGATAACAGGCACAGAGAAATAAAATGACTTGCCCAAGGTCACACGGCAGACCAGTGGTGGAGCTGGGATTAGAACCCATGACCTTCCAACTTCCAGGCCCGCGTTCTCTCCACTACGTCGGGCTGCAGGACTTGCTGACCGTTTTTTAAAGCAGGGTGGAGAGAACGTATTTTCTCTTCCATGTGTTTCATGCTTGCCTTGCAAGTTCTAAGGCAGTCTTCTAGACTGTGAGCCTGTTGTTGGGTAGGGACCATCTCTATATGTTGCCGACTTGTACTTCCCAAGCGCTTAATACAGTGCTCTGCACACAGTAAGCGCTTAATAAATACGATTGAATGAATGAATGAAATTACTCAATTCTTCTCATAATCTATTTCCCCTATCCCTAATCTATTTTAATGTCCGTCTTCCCCTGTAGACTGTAAGGTCCTTGAGGGCTAGAAACGGGTCTACCGCTTCTGTTTATTGTACTTTCCCCAGCGCTTAGTACATAGTAAGTGTTCAATAACCACCGTTCATGGATTGAAATTCTTTCACATTCCAAAGCCCATCCTACCCAAGACAATAAGGAAAAGGAGAAAATGGCATGAGGCTAGCCTCTGAGAAATATAGAGAAATATCCAAGCTCACTGTGGGCAGGGGATCATCGTATTCTGCCCTACCCACCTCCCAAATGGTGAGCACAGAGCTCTGCACACAGTGAGCACCCAATAAGTACCACTGATAGATTAGACTTCCCCAAGAAACAGCCACTCCCTAAAAAGCAAGTTTAGCTAGACTGACTCCATTTGAAAGAGCCAATAGTCCCAGGAAAACATCCAACACAGAGTACAAGCTGGCAGCCAGAAAGCTAAATTTGGCATAAAGAAGTTGATTGTATGAGAAGCAGCGTGACCTTGTAGAAAGAGCCTGGACCCACCAGTCTGAAGGACCTGGGTTCTAATCCCGAGCGTGCCTCGGTGGAAAGAGCCAGGGCTTGGGAGTCAGAGGTCATGGGTTCTAATGCTGGCTCCGCCCCTTGTCAGCTGTGTGACTTTGAGCAAGTCACTTCACTTCTCTGGGCCTCAGTTCCCTCATCTGTCAAATGGGGATTAAGACTGTGAGCCCCACGTGGGACAAGCTGATCACCTTGTATCCCCCCAGCGCTTAGAACAGTGCTTTGCACATAGTAAGCACTTAACAAATACCATCATGATTATGGGGATGAAGAGTGGGAGCCTCACGTGGGACAACCTGATTATCTGGTATCCCCCCCAGCACTTAGAACAGTATGTGGCACGTAGCAAGCACTCAACAAATACCATCATCATTATTATTCATTCACCCTCATCCCCCACTCCATCCCCCCATCTTACCTCCTTGCCTTCCCCACAGCACCTGTATATATGTATATATGTTTGTACGTATTTATTACTCTATTTATTTATTTATTTTACTTGTACATATCTATTCTATTTATTTTATTTTGTTAGTATGTTTGGTTTTGTTCTCTGTCTCCCCCTTTTAGACTGTGAGCCCACTGTTGGGTAGGGACTGTCTCTATATGTTGCCAACTTGTACTTCCCAAGCTCTTAGTACAGTACTCTGCACACAGTAAGCGCTCAATAAATACGATGGATTGATTGATTGATTGATTGAGCACTTTGTGCAGAGCACTGTACTAAGCACTTGGAAAGTTTCCACCACTTGTCTGCTGTGTGAACTTGAGCAAGTCACTTCATTTCTCAGGGCCTCAGTGACATTATCTCTAAGTGATGATAATAATAATGGCATTTGTTTAGTGCTTTCTGTGTGCCAGACACTGTACTAAGCTCTGGGGTGGATACAAGCAAATGGGGTTGGACACAGTCCCTGTCTCACATGGGGCTCACTGTCTTAATCCCCATTTTACAGCTGAGGGAACTGAAGCACAGAGAAGTGAAGCGATTTGCCCAAGGTCACCCAGCAGATAAGTGGCAGAGCTGGGATTAGAAGGTCTTTCTAACACTCAGGCTCCACTAGGCCATGCTGGACTGTGTCCAACCCGATTTGCTTGTATCCATCCCAGCGCTTAGTACAGTACCAGGCACATAGTAAGTGCTTAATTATTATTATTACAATATAACAAAAGACACATTCAGACACCACTGACATTATTCGTCATCCTTGATTGATAAAATGTGGCAGTTGTATCTTTCCTTCGGGATCATTCTCCAGATGTATCACATTACTCTTGAAGTGGAAAGTGCTGTGAGGGAAATATGGAGTGGGCAGGTGATGATAATAATAATGATAATAATAATGGCTTTTATTAAGCACTTACTATGTGCAAAGCCCTAAGAGCTGGGGAGGTTACAAGGTGATCAGGTTGGCCCACGGGGGGCTCACAGTCTTAATCCCCATTTTCCAGATGAGGTAACTGAGGCCCAGAGAAGTGAAGTGATTTGCCCAGAGTCACACAGCTGACAATTGGCGGAGCAGGGATTTGAACCCATGACCTCTGACTCCAAAGCCCATGCTCTTTCTACTGTGCCACGCTGCTTCTCTCTATTTATATTAATGTCTTTCTCCCCCCTAGACTGTAAGCTCCTTATGAGCAGAGAACCTTTCTGCAACTTCTGTTGTATTGTACTCTCCCAAGTGCTTACTACAGTGCTCGGCAAAGAGTGATCTCTTAAATGCTTACTGTGTTTCAAGCACTCTCCAGCACCTTGGGGTAGATACAAGTAAGTCAGGGCAAAACTATATCTTCTCTTCCCCAGCACTCAGTACAGGGCTTTGCACACAGTTGGCGCTGAACAATTATTATTCCTTTTGTGACCCATGAATCATTTGCCATTAATTCTAGTTGAATGTGGAGAAGGGCCCCTCTTGGGTCGCAGCTGGAGAGTTTCCAGTCCTCTACCAGGCTCGGCTATGGGAAGGAGAGGGAAGTAGAGGCCCGTCCATTCCGTTCCTACCTTGGCCAGTGGCTAGCGAGTGGCAGGCCATCTAAAAAACGGCGAAACTCCCCTGTGCTGGGCAGCAGCAGCAAGGGAGAGAGTCGAGGGTGGAGGTTCGAGTTGATTCCGCGGAAGGCGGCAATGGTAAAAGACTTCCAGATTTTTCCCAAGAAAACTCTGTGGATCCACTCCCGGAATGAGAACATGTTGTTGTGGGAGAGATGCATCCATGGAGTTGCTACAGGTGGGAGACGACTAGACGACATAAGAGGAGACATGGAGAAGGGGCCCTGCTCAAATTCACACACTCAGGTAACGAGCAATCAGTAATCAAGCATGCTTTCCCAGGCCTGAGCACTTCCAAGCCAGCCAGGGCGAGGGCAGAGTGAGGAAGGGGAAGACCCCTTCCCCTCTCCTGGATTTTAAAGGCTCTGCCAACCCCTTTGACCAACTGAACTCATCCCACCCTCCTATTGGCCAAGTCTGACCGCCTTTCAAAATTTGCCTTGTGAATCCAGCTACGTTCCCTTCCCTGCTCAGGAGACTGGATCAATTCCAGAGTGGGAATGTGCCTGTTTATTAATTAATTAATTAATGTTATTTGTTAAGTGCTTACTATGTACCAAGCACTGTTCTAAGCAAATCAGGTTGGACACAGCCGCTGTCCCACGAGGGGCTCACAGTCTCAATCCTCATTTTACAGATGAGGTAACTGAGACCCAGAGAGTTAAAGTGACTTGTCCAAGGTCATAGAGCAAACAAGTGGGATTATTGTTCTACTGTATTCTTCCAAGCGGTTAGTACGGTGCTCTGCACACAGTATATGCTCAATAAAGACCATTGATGGATTGATAGGCTTCTTGAGAGCTGAGATCCAGTCTACCAGTTCTTCTGATTTGGACTCTCCCGTGTGCTAAGTACAGAGCTCTGCACATGGTAAGCACTCAATATGTAACACTGATTGAAGATTAAATTACCTTTTTCGGCCAAGCAACTTTGATCTAGCTACTCTCTCGAGGAGGGAGATGAGAGTCAGGGATGGAACCATCATCCAAGGTGGGTAAATAAAGTACCCTAGGGGAAGAACACAGAACTTGCAGTCGGAGGTCCTGGGTTCTAATCCCCCTCGGCTCCTTCCTTGTCTGCTGTATGACCTTGGATTCATTCATTCATTCATTCATTCATTCATTCATTCAATCATATTTATTGAGCACTTACTGTGTGCAGAGCACTGTACTAAGCACTTGGGAAGTACAAGTTGGCAACATATAGAGATGGTCCCTACCCAACAGTGGGCTCACAGACTAGAAGGGGGAGACAGAGAACAAAACAGAACATATTAACAAAATAAATAGAATAAACATGTACAAATAAAATAAAGTCATCAATACGTACAAACATATACATATATACAGGTGCTGCCAGCATGCAGACAACATAGGGAGCTTCCTGTCAGTCAACTGCATTTATTGAGCACTTACTGTGTGCGGAGAACTGTACTAAGCACTTGGGAGAGTACAGCGTAACAATATAATATACACACTCCCCGCCCACAACGAGTTTGCAGTCCAGAGGGGGGGGCTTCCTGGAACTCAAGTATATTCACTTTGGGGACTGCAGAACATAAGACATTCATTCAGTTGTATTTATTGAGCGTTTAAGACAAAATCCCTGTAGCCCACCTTCCCCCTTCCCCAGGAATTTACTATTATAACGGGAGTAGGAAGTGCGGCTCTTAAGATTCCAACCCCAAAGCCGGATGAAGTCTCACGACAGTAGGCTGAAACCCCTCCATGAAGGAATCCACTGGGTGATGGTCCTGAAGCCACAATAAAGCGGGCATCGGTTAAACCTGAAAGGTCTCTGAAAGGAAAGAGTGATCGATTTCAAACTTTTCTTCTCTTAGACTCCTATCCTATTAGGTCACACAGCTGGCGACCTTCCAACACCCAGGCCATACCACAACTCCTGCACCTTAGGTTTGACTATCTGGGCAATGAAAGTGTTGCGGGTTAAGTTTCCTTCAGACCGATGTCAGCGGTAGGGTTACAACACAATGGCCAATATTCATGTAAATGTCGAGATCCACACAAGCTTGAACCGGTGTGTTCCCTCCCTCATTTCTGTCCTTCCTATTGCTATTTCATTAACACAGTGACTCCTTGTGATCTGGTAATGATGTGCATGCTTTCTTGTCTTGTCTTATGCCGTTGAGTCGTTTCCGACCCATAGAGACGCCATGGACACATCTCTCCCAGAAGGCCCAGCTCTCCATTTACAATCGTTCTGGAAGTGGATCCAGATAATTTTCTTGGTAAAAATCCGGAATGGGTTTTCCGCTGTTGCCTTCCACGCGATAACCCTGAGTCTCTGCCCTGGACTCTCTTCCTTGCCACTGCTGCCTGGCACGGGGGAGTTTTGCCTTGTAGCCGACGGCCGGCCACTCGCTAGACACTGGCCAAGCTAGGGATGGGACGGACAGGCCTCTGCTTCACTCTCCCTCCCATAGCCGAAGACTGGTAGAGGACTGGAAACTCTCTGCGACCCTGAGAGGGAGCGTGCTTTCTAAATAACAGTACCAATAATTGTGGTTTTTGTTTAGTGCTGATTGTACGCCAGTCTCTATACTAAGCACTGTGGTAGATACAAGATCATCAGGTCCCTTAGGGGCTCGCAGTCTAAATAGGAGGCATAACAGGAATTGAATCCCCATTTTGTGGGTGAGGGAACTGAGGCCAAGAGAAGTGAAGTGATCTGCCCAAGGTCACCCAGCAGGTAAGGACAAAGGCAGGATTAGAACCTGGGCCCTCTAAGTCTTGGGCCCGGCCTCTTCCCCCAGGTCATGCTGCTTCCCTAAAGTAAATCAAAATGTCCTCGAGATAATCAAACATGACAACCTAATGTTGTCTCGCAAACTTCCTGGCATAAAATAATGTGATTGGGGGCGCGTTTTTTCTTATTTGGACAACAGTGTAAAACACATAGTTACATCATTTTCATTTATTAAAGTGTGCCTAGAGGAATCATCTCCTCACATAATCGTACACTGCAGTTAGCGAAAGCCAGATCATATTGCAAAACATTTTGGAAAATAGCATCGCCACCTACATGGTGTGTTTGTTTCACACTTCATCAGTTTTATTACTCCATACACGGTGTTAGGAATCATTTTCTTTCCCAGCACTTGAAATCCCTCCGAACGATGGGCCAAGACCACGGTTATAACTACACGGAGGCCGCCCCAGTTCTGTCTAAAGGTCAAACCGTATTTCAGGCGATGAATGTAAACATGAACCCTAGTTACCGACTTGAGATCCGCAGAAAATTCCAGTCGACCCATCAATCAAGCGATTGTATTTATTGAGCGCTTACTCAGAAAAGTTCCCGGATTCTAAACTTTCCTTCGCCCTCAAGAAAGGAGAAAAGACATTTCTCCAAAGGCAAGTCATTTCCGCAAGCAAAAATCACATGGTCTCCTAAGGGAGAAATGGAAAGAATGTGAGTTCTCCTCGTGAGCACGGATCACATCCACCAATTCTACTGTATTGTACTCTCCAGGGTGTTTAGTACAGTGTTCTGCTCACAGTAAGAGATCATTAAATAACCTTTCAGTGATAAAACAATCACTGTCCCAGTCATCCCTCAGCTTCCTTAGAGGTGTTTTAATTTGTCAAGGTAAGGATCATATGCCTTCTTTGTAAGCTCATCGTGGACAGGGAAGGTGTCTGCTTATGGTTCTATTGTACTCTCCCAAGAGCTCAGTAATAATTATAATAATAATGATAATGGCATTTATTAAGCACTTATTTTCAAAGCACTGTTTCCTCCGTCGACCCCCGGCCCACGTCATCCCCCTGGCCTGGAATGCCCTCCCTCCGCACTTCCGCCAAGCTAGCTCTCTTCCTCCCTTCAAAGCCCTACTGAGAGCTCACCTCCTCCAGGAGGCCTTCCCACACTGAGCCCCCTCCTTCCTCTCACCCTCATCCCCCTCCCCATGCCCCCTGCCTTACCTCCTTCCCCTCCCCACAGCACCTGTATATATGTAGATATGTTTGTACGCATTTATTACTCTCATTTGTACATATTTATTCTACTTATTTTATTTTGTTAATATGTTTTGTTTTGTTGTCTGTCTCCCCCTTCTAGACTGTGAGCCCTCTGTTGGGTAGGGACTGTCTCTATATGTTGCCAACTTGTACTTCCCAAGCGCTTAGTACAGTGCTCTGCACACAGTAAGCGCTCAATAAATATGATTGAATGAATGAATGAATGAATGTTCTAAGCGCTGGGGAGCTTACAAGCTGATCAGGTTGTCCCACTGGGGGCTCACAGCCTTAATCCCCATTTTACAGATGAGGTAACTGAGGCACAGAGAAGTGAAGTGACTTGCCCAAAGTCACACAGCTGACAATTGGTGGAGCCGCGATTTGAACCCATGACCTCTGACTCCAGAGCCCATGTTCTTACCACTGAGCCTTGCTGCTTCTCTTTGCCACACTGCTTCTCTGCAGTACAGTGTTCTGCGCCCAGTAAGTGCTCAATAAATAAGATTGAATGTATAAATATGATCTGAACCGAAATCCAAGAATCAATCAATCAATCAATCGTATTTATTGAGCACTTACTATGTGCAGAGCACTGTACTAAGCGCTTGGGAAGTACAAATTGGCAACAAATAGAGACAGTCCCTACCCAACAGTGGGCTCACAGTCTAAAAATGATGGTCCTTAGTGATTGATGTGGCATTAGGGAAGCAGCGTGGCTTAGTGGAAAGAGCAGATGTCCGGGAGTCGGAAGACCCGAGTTTTAATCCTGGCTCCGCCGCTTGCCTGATGTGTGACCTTGGGCAAGTCACCTAATTTCTCTGGACCTCAGTTCCCTCCTCTGTAAAATGGGGCTGACTCCTACTTCCTCCTACCTAGACTTCAAGGGACAGGGATTGGGTCCAACCTGATTATCTTGGAACCTCCCCAGCGCTTAGAACAGTGCTTTGCACATAGTAAGTGCTTAATAAATACCATCATCATTATTATTATTATTATCTTGTACCTACGCTAGTGCTTTGTAGAGTGCCTGGCACATAGTAAGTGCTTAACAAATACCATTAAAAAAATTGGTGCCCACTATGTGCCAAACACTGTACTAAGTTCTGTGATAGACACAAGAGCATCAGGACAGAGAGAAATCCCATCCCACATGGGGCTCATAATCTAAGTGGGAGAACAGATATTTATTTCCCAGTTTACAGAGGAAGGAACAAAGGCCCAGAGGAATTAAAGGATTTGACTTGTCCAAAGTCACCCAGCAGGCAGATAGTAGAGTCAGAATTAGAACCCAGGTCCTCTGACCCCCCAAGGCCAGTGCTTTTTTTCACCGGGCTTCTCTGTTGTTTATTAGAATATTTCATTTGGAATGCCACCATGGCTCTGGACTCAACTCTATATCGTCCCTGCTTCTCGAAATGCTGACATAAATACATGAATTACAATTGTTTTTCCCAATTGGATCCGAATTGATTAACTTGTATCTACTCCAATGCTTAGCACATTGTTGGGCACAGAGTAAGCACTTGACAAATGCCCAATTCTTCTTCGTACTATTATTACCGTCATTACCGTTATCATTATTACTACTATCATTAATAATAACAGGAATAGCTGCTTTCCCTAATAAGTGATTGACATGAACTCCCAAAGACATCTACACAATTTCCTTCCTGAAATGTGACTAGTTTCACGGACAAAACAAATCACTAAAAAGCCACGAGCTACAGGACCCGAAAACAAAATGAACCTTTGAAAGCTAATGACTTAAGGGTGATTGTACAGACATATAAAGTACGCTAGTGGCTTACATTATTTGTCATTAACACATATTTTGAAAGCTTGGCTAATATAATGTGACACAAAATTAGTCAAACACAATTCATGCAATATTGTTTAATTTTACTCCTCATTTAACTTGGTTTTAAGCAAAATCATTATGTCACATAATAACATTCACTTGAACAAGAAATATTTTATAATGGTCTCTGCATTTAGAAATGAGTTATTATGGACTGCATGCTGAACACATTCTTAACTAGGAAAACTCTAAAGCTAATAGCTTAATCATATTTTGACAACATCTACATACTTTATGCATTATTTACAATAAAGATATAAAAATGAAACCACTGAATATCTCACACGATACTTCATAGTCATAGTTAACTGGTTCAAAATATAACACATTTATCTTCCAGTGTCTTTACATTTGCATAGGGATATTTGCATACCATGTTGCAATGTGCTGTTAATGTAAAATTTAACCTTTGTACTTTCCTTCTGCTGCGAAAGGTGCACTCATTAAGTTAAAAAATAATGGTAAAAATAAGTCTTCGGGTAGTACGCATTTCAAAAATGATTCCCCCGAGCAGTGAGGAAAGGTAAAATGTAGGTGGGGAAAGTTTAATTGAATTAATTCTTCATTTCCTGGATTTTTATTTTATGATTCAGAGACAAAGCGTTTGGACTAGTATATGTCAGATGCCTCGATGGCCCAAGTCGTCCTCGTCATTTTGTCGACATCCTCCTAAACTTCCAGTTACCGCCTCTGAATGGGTCTCCGCCATTTATGCTGTCGATGAAATGGATCGATCGGAAGCGTTTATTGAGCTCTGTCTGTGTGTCAGGCCCTGGGAGAGAGCAACGCCGTCCATTTGGTAGGGTTGGCGTTCCACGAAGCACGCAAAATACACCACACAGTCACTAAGCTGCATCGCTCTGTAGTTTCAAATCGGTATCAAGGACCACCACGGAAGCAAAATTTCCTTGGCTAATTCTTCTCCATCCTGGCATCACTATGCAGTTGTGAGGTGCCAAAGAGGCACAATATGCTTTTCGGCCCATTTCCACATCTTCCTGCTAGCCGACTCTACACTCCTGTGCCCACCGAGGCCCAGATAAGACAAGGCGGCATTTTCTGAATACTCACATGCATTCGTTTTGACCCAGAAACCTTCCCTAGGACTCATTTCTATCCTCAGTGCTTCCGTAAGGATATCGATTTGTTCGTTCAGTTTTTTATTCCTCTAATTATACCGCTTGTACATTTAAGCTACGCTGTTCTATAATCTCATTTTCTAAACTCGTGCTCACTTTTGGTAAATAACTCAATCGACTTGATTGTTTGTCTGATTCCCACACTGGATTGTTAGCTCTCTGAGGGCAGGGACCATGGATCTCACTTCTATTGTGGTTCTGTGTGATTTTAGTACCGTGTCTGGCACTCAGTGCTTAGTTCTGCAAGCAGTGTGGCTTAGTGGCAAGAGCCCGGGCTTGGGAATCAGAGGTTGCGGGTTCTAATCCCGGCTCCGCCACTTGTCTGCTGTGTGACCTTGGGAAAGTCACTTCACTTCTCCGAGCCTCAGTTACCTCCTCTGTAAAATGGGGATTAAGAGAGTGAGCCTCATGTGGGACAGAGACTGGGCCAACCTGATTATCTTGTATTGACCCCAGTGCTTGGCACATAGCACTTAAATACTATAATAGTAATAATAATATTCTGCACTTGAGACACTCAAGAAATCCTGGGAATCCTGCAGTTCTACTTCCTTGGACTTCATTATCTTCATCAGTAAAATGGGAAAAATGATACCGCCTCTTCTTACCTCACTAGACTGTAAGCTCGTTGTGGGCAGGGAATTCCCCTGCTATATTGTTATATCATGCTCTCCCAAGTGCTAAAGTACAGTGTTTTGCACAAAATAAGTGCTCAGTAAATACAATCGACTGGCTGACTGGTGGACTGTGAGGGGAAGATGAGATAACTGGTGTGAAAGTGCTTTGGCAAAATAGAAGAACAGTGCAAAAATCAAGGTATTATTACTGTTGCTATTTTTATTTTAGCCCAAGTCACAGCCAAAGAGTAGCTTAGACACTGAAGGGAGGAGATTTCATCAAACTCAAAAATGAACATCCATTTGGAATGTGAAAATGATGTATGCCTAACGATGATATTGATCAATAAACATCAAGTAGATAACAACCATCAGATATATTTTCCCTGTAACAGGGAGATATTTTCAAACTCATTCAAATGCACTCAAGACCGCCTATAATCTTTCAGAACGTATTGATTTCCAGCTGCTACCGTGTGAACTCTTACTCATCTACGTTTCCATTTTTTCTTTCCCTTCTATCTGTAATTTAACTTGTGCTTGCCCCCTTGGTAGATTTTCCTCTTTGAGGGCAAGGATCACACCTGCTAACTCTATTTTACTCCCCAGAGCTGCTAGTACAGTGTTCTGCACACAACACATTGTAAACTCCTGGAGGGCAGGGATCATGTCTACTCAACTGACTGATCGATTTTTTTTTTATAATTGGAATTTTTTTATTCATTCAATCTTATTTATTGAGTGCTTACTGTTTGTGGAGCACTGTACTAAGCACTTGGGAAGTACAAGTTGGCAACAAATAGAGACGGTCCCTACCCAACAACGGGCTCACAGTCTAGAACTTTAGCACTTACTACATGCCAGGCACTGCACTAAGCACTGGAGTAATAATAATACCAATGATTATGGTATCTGTTAAGTGCTTACTAATAATGATAATAATAATGTTGGTATTTGTTAAGTGCTTACTATGTGTCAAGCACTCTTCTAAGCACTGAGGTAGATACAAGGTAATCAGGTTGTCCCACGGGGGGCTCACAGTCTTCATCCTCATTTTACAGATGAGGGAACTGAAGACCAGAGAAGTTAAGTGACTTGCCCAAGGTCACACAGCTGACAAGTGGCGGAGCCGGGATTTGAACCCATGACCTCTGACTCCAAAGCCCGGGCTCTTTCCGCTGAGCCACGCTGCTTTCCAAGCACTGTTCTAAGTGCTGAGGTAGATACCAGGGAATCAGATTGTCCCACGTGGGGCTCACAGTCTTAATCCCCATTTTACAGATGAGGTAACTGAGTCCCAGAGAAGTGAAGTAATAGTAATAATGATGGTGCTTCTCAAGTGCTTACTATATGCCAAGCACTGTTCTAAGCGCTGGGGGAGATGCAAGGTAATCAGGTTCTACACAGTCCCTGTCCCACATAGTGCTCATACTCTTAATCCCCATTTTGCATATGAGGGAAATGAGGCCCAGAGAAGTGAAGTGACTCTCCCAAGGTAACACAGCAGACAGAGCCCGTTGTTGGGTAGGGACCATGTCTATATGCTGCCGATTTGTACTTCCCAAGTGCTTAGTACAGTGCTCTGCACACAGTAAGCGCTCAATCGAAACGATTGAATGAATGAATGAATGAATGAATGAGTGTGGCAGAGGTGGAATTAGAACTCAGGTCCTTCCGTCTCCCAAGCTCATACTCCATTTGCTAGGCCACGCCACTTCTCTATTATTTTAAATGAGAAAAATGTAGTTAGGAATAGGGGATATGAGCAGGAAATGAAACCCTTTTGTTATAAGTATTTTGTTACCAATTTCCCTTTTTTCTCCAGTGCACAATTTAAAATCTAAAATCCGGCATATGAGGAGTGGGCGGCAAAATCCATTTCCAAACTTCAATAACGGTCTTTAACCTATCGAGGGTTTCCCTACCAAGAAAATCTTCCTGAACCATTAAAAAATAAATAAATCTTTTTAAATGGCCAGGGTTTGGATCGCTTTTGTTTTAACCCAGTGTTCTTCTCATTCTGTCCATCACTTAGTGATATTTCTGATAAGAGGCCCACTTTGAGATTTTCCTGTTTGGGAGTTAAAGATCACCTCTTATTTAAATTGCTTTTTAAGTATTTCTAAAGCATCAAGGTTTACTTCCCTGACATATCCTTGACCTTGTCACTTATCAATGTCAATCAATGGTATTTATTGAGTGCTAACTATGCGCAGCACACTGTAGTAAGCACTTGGGAGAATACAACAGAATTAATAGAAATGCCCACAGTGAGTTCACCATTTAGAGCAGGAGACAGACATTAATATACACCGTGAGCCCTTTGTTGCATAGGGATTGTCCCTATCTGTTGCCAAATTGTATTTTCCAAGCGCTTAGTACAGTGCTCTGCACACAGTAAGTGCTCAGTAAATACGATTGAATGAATAAATAACATAATCTCAAAGGTATGCCATCTGAGTCAGTGATCACTCAGTCTCCGTAATATTAATTGTTGTATTTATTAAGGCCCTACTATGTGCTGGGTGGCAAAGTAGATAGAAGGGCTCCCAGACAGATATAGTTATGGTACTCTCCCATTCACTCAGCACAAAGAATCAATCAATCAATCAAACGTATTTATTGAGCGCTTACTGTGTGCAGAGTACTGTACTAAGCGCTTGGGAAGTACAAGTTCGCAACATATAGAGACAGTCAGTGGGCTCACAGTCTAGAAGGAAAGTGCTCCATGAATGTGATTGAGGAAATGAATGAGCGAATGAATAAAGTATTTTCCCACATGGGGCTCCCAGTCAAAGAGGAAGGGAGGGCAGGTAGTTCATCCCCACTTTCCACCCGTTTCCTTCAGAATTGTTCAGACCACGTCTCCCCACACTCAAGAAACTCTAGCGGTTACCCATCCACCTCCTCATCAAACAAAAACTCCTCACTGTTGGCTTTAAAGCCGTCCATCACCTTTCCCCCTCTTACAGCACCTTGCTGCTCGCCAACTCTAATCCAGCCCGCTCACTTCACTCCTTCCAGCCTTCTTATGTTGCCAACTTGTACTTCCCAAGCACTTAGTACAGTGCTCTGCACACAGTAAGTGCTCAATAAATACGATTGATTGATTGATTGATTCTTACTGGGCCTCCATCTCATCCACATCCTGCCTCTGGCCTGAAACTCCCTCCCTCCTCATATCAGACAGATAATTGCTCTCTCCCACTTCCCAACCTTATTGAAAGCACATCTCCTCCAAGAAGCCTTCCCCAAGCCCTCTTTTCCTCTTCTCCCCCTCCCTTCTGCACCGCCCTGACTTGCTCCTTCGTTCATCCTCCCTCCCCTCCCCACAGCACATATGTTTAAATCTGTAAACAGCTGTAATTGATTTATTTATTCATCAATTAATTTATTTATATTAATGTCTGTCTCCCCCGCTAGACTGTGTGCTCGTTGTGGTCAGGAATGTGCCCGTTTGTTGTTCTGTTGTACTCTCCCAAGTGTTTAGTTCAGTGTTTTGCACACAGTATGAGCTAAATAAATAGGGGAAGCAGCGTGGCTCAGTGGAAAGAGCACAGGCTTTGGAGTCAGAAGTCATGGGTTCAAATCCCAGCTCCACCACTTGTCAGCTGTGTGACTTTGGACAGGTCACTTAACTTCTCTGTGCCTCAGTTACCTCATCTGGAAAATGAGGATTAAAACTATGAGCCCCATGTGGGACAATCTGATCACCTTGTAGCCTCCCCAGTGTTTTGCACATCGTGAGCACTTAATAAATGCCATTATTATTATTGTTTCTATTGAATGAATGAAAGAACTTGAAAAAACTGAGGTACGGAGAGATGAAGTGACTTGCCCAAGATCACACAGCTGGCCACTGAGAGAGCAGCCCACTTTTGGGTAGGGACTGTCTCTATGTGTTGCCGACTTGTACTTCCCAAACGCTTAGTACAGTGCTCTGCACAGAGTAAGCGCTCAATAAATACGATTGACTGATTGATTGATAGAACCCAATTCTCTTGTCTTCAAGTCCCATGCTCCTTCAACTAAAACCCATGATTTCTAGTCAATAATAAGCCCGGCCATTCAAGGATATTGAGAAGAGTCTCCCCAAAACTGAGGAAACTCAAAACTGAGGAAACTCAACTGTAAACGCCTACCAACTCTGTTGTAGTATACCCTCCCAAGAGCTTAGTACAGTGCTCCACACACGGTAAGCGCTCAATAAGCTCGATCTGGGCAGGGAAGGTGTCTGTTTATTGTTGTACCATAATTACAATAATAATTTTTATGGCATTTGTTAAGCACTTACTATGTGGCAGGCACTGTACTAAGTGCCGAGATGGAGACAAGCAAATTTGGTTGGATACAACCCCTGTCCCACATGGGGCTCACAGTTTTGATCCCCATTTTACAGATGATGATGATTATGATGATGATGATGATGATGATGATGATGATGATGGCATTTGTTAAGCACTTACTATGTACCAAGCACTGTTCTAAGCGCTGGGGGAAATACAAGGTTATCAGGTTGTCCCAAGTGGGGCTCACATCCTTAATCTCCATTTTTACAGATGAGGGAACTGAGGCCTAGAGAAGTGAAGTGACCTGCCCAAAGTCACACAGCTGACAAGTGGCGGAGCCAGGATTGGAACCCAGCTCTCCCAAGCGCTCAATACAATGCTCTGCACACAGTAAGCACTCAATACATACGACTAAATGAATACGTATGATTGATTGTGCGGAGGTTTTTTCGTTGGTGTCTATTTTGGTATTTGTTAGGTGCTTACTACACACCCAGCACTGAGCTCATTTAATAATAATAATAATGATGGCATTTATTAAGCCCTTACTATGTCCAAAGCACTGTTCTAAGCGCTGGGGAGTTCACAAGGTGATCAGGTTGTCCCATGTGGGGCTCACAGTCTTCATCCCCATTTTACAGATGAGATAGCTGAGGCACAGAGAAGTGAAGTGACTTGCCCAAAGTCACACAGCTGGCAAGGATTTGAACCGATGACCTCTGACTCCAAAGCCTGGGCTCTTTCCACTGAGCCACGCTGCTTCTCATTTAACCTGAATCCTCAAGAATAATCCTCAGCCTCCGTCCCATCTCCCAAAGGAACCTACAACGTTAATAAACACGCTCTTAATAATCAGACATGAAATGCAGGTGGATGCAAACTGATCCGCTCAGCATAGACAGCGTAATCTCTCACTATTAGCCTCTCCATCGCGGGCCGTTGATGAAAAGATCATCATCATCATCATCAATCGTGTTTATTGAGCGCTTACTATGTGCAGAGCACTGTACTAAGCGCTTGGGAAGTACAAATTGGCAACATATAGAGACAGTCCCTACCCAACAGTGGGCTCACAGTCTAAAAGATCGATACCGAAGATCAATCGATCAATCGTATTTATTGAGCACTTACTGTGTGCAGAGCACTGTACTAAGCGCTTGATGGAAAAAGATGGATAAGATGGAAAAAGAATCCAGGGGAAGTGGAGCAAGTAAACTGTCATCACTCCCCTCACTAAAGAGACACCTCGGCTTGGAAACCAAGCTCCAGGCAGTCGGCAAAAACCCGGTTTTTTGAACTTTGACTTATTTACAGTGTCATCTGGACTCCTATGCGCCCGTGAGATTGCTCTTGTAAAGGTTCTTTCTGAGGTAAATAAAATTGTAGAACCTTAGAAAGATACTATTATTACGGCAGAGAGCTGAGGCGGAGAGAGAGTGAGAAATAACCCTCTGAGGGATAAATTACATGTGATAAGGCCAAAAGAATACAGCTCCTATTTCAGGGAGTCTTCGAGGCAAAAGCAGAGATTTGGCAACTTTAACATTCCTTTCAAGACAACACACGCACACCAAAAACATTATTCTTCCCAGAAGACCCCGGAGACCTTTGCGAAATCGTCTGCTTGTTCGGAGATGTTCCGTTCCTTCCGATTCAGCGCGGATCTTCTTTATTAATTTTAATTTGTCATCAATAACCTGACAGGCCTTCTTTGGGCAAGAAATACCGTTTTAACCGTTTCGCTCACGGTGGCAGCTATTAAAAATGTGATCATGATTAGCGGTAATGAGGTCAAATAGAATAAAGTGAGCAGAAGTCGCTACCAGCGAAATGTATAAAACCGGAGGATTTATTATGTTCGCTGGCTGAAATGTAATTTAAAAACTGGATATTGCCACCCACTATGCTGGCTCATAGGGTGACCCGGATCATTTGAACATTTCCTGCTAATATGTTTATTTGCTTTTGGCAGATACTGTCATTTACTCTATTTCCCATAACTAAAGGTAACGTGGAATTAATTGTTGCTCTCTGCTTACGGTAAACATGAGCAGGTGTATAAATGATTAAGCGATTACCAGGTGGTTGGATGTTGAAATGATTTAATCATCAGTTTCCCCATAATAATAATAGTAATAATAATAATAATAATAATAATAATAATAATAATAATGGCATTTTATTAAGAGCTTACTATGTGCCAAGCACTGTTCTAAGCACTGAAGATGTGGCGCGTAATGTTCCCTCCGACGAGTGACATTTGATTGATTGATTGATTCATTCAATCATATTTATTGAGCACTTACTGGGGGCAGAGCACTGTACTAAGTGCTTGGGAAGTACAAATTGATATTCCTTCTAGAGTGGGGAAAAAGCAATAAAAATAATAATAATAATAATTGTGGTATTTGTTAAGTACTTTGTGCCAAGCACTGCTGTAGGTGTTGGGGTAGACTGTGAGCCCACTGTTGAGTAGGGACTGTCTCTATATGTTGCCAATTTGTACTTCCCAAGCGCTTAGTACAGTGCTCTGCACATAGTAAGCGCTCAATAAATATGATTGGTGATGATGGGGTAGATACAAGGTAAGCAGGTTGTTCTATGCAGGGCTTACACTTTTAATCCCCATTTTACAGAGGCGGGAACTGAGGCACAGAGAAGTGAAACGACTTGCCCAAGGTCATACAGCAGACAAGTGACGGTGTTGGGATTAGAACCCACGTCCTCTGATTCCCAAGCCCGGGCTCTTTCCACTCAGCCACGCTGCTTCTCATGCTTCTTCAAATAGATCTTGAAGGACTGCTTCCAAACAGAATAAATCCAAAATGCATGCTTTCTTCAGGAATACCGAAGGGGGAAAAAAAAAGAGAGAAGAGAAAACCTTACAGATGTCAAATCCAGTTTATAATCTCGGCGTGATTTAGTTTTCTCTTCCGGATTTTACTATTTCAAGATCTTTCTCTTTCCAGGATAATATGCTAATCAGACACTGTGGACTTCAGTAGAGAACCAGCTGTCCACGCAATTAGGATGAATTTCTAATTGAACGTGAACTTCAGAAACCTGACTGTGAGACGAGTACTTGCAGTGTGGCTCAGTGGAAAGAGCCCGGGCTTTGGAGTTAGAGGTCATGGGTTCAAATCCCGGCTCCACCACTTGTCAGCTGTGTGACTTTGGGCAAGTCACTTCACTTCTCTGGGCCTCAGTTCCCTCATCTGTAAATTGGGGATTAAGACTGTGAGCCTCCGTGGGACAACCTGATCACCTTGTAACCTCCCCAGCGCTTAGAACAGTGCTTTGTATATAGTAAGTGCTTAATAAATGTTATTATTATTATTATTATTATTATTATTATTATTACTATTATGTGTTTGGACGATTCATTCTTGAAATTTAGAGAGGTTTTGGGATCAAATCAGGGATCAATACTGAGGATGTGGTCTTCACTGGTGTAATATCTTCAGAAATGATGACTCCTAGTGTATAGAGCGCAGGTTTGAGAGTCAGAAGGACCTGGGTTCTGATCCCGGCTCCGCCACTTGTCTGCTGGGTGACTTTGGGCAAGTCACTTCACTTCTCTGGGCCTCGGTTACCTCGTCTGAAAAATGGGGATTGAGACTTGGAGCCCGATGTGGGACAGGGACTGCATCCAACCAGATTATCATCAACATCATCATCAATCGTATTTATTGAGCGCTTACTGTGTTCAGAGCACTGTACTAAGCGCTTGGGAAGTACAAGTTGGCAACATATAGATACAGTGCCTACCCAACAGTGGGCTCACAGTCTAAAAGGGGGAGACAGAGAACAAAACCAAACATACTAGCAAAATAAAATAAATAAAATAGATATGTACAAATTGTCTTGTATCTATCCCAGCGCTTAGTACGGTGTCTGCCAACTTTTACTTCCCAAGTTCTTAGTGTAGTGCTCTGCACACAGTAAGTGCTCAATAAATATGATTGAATGAATGAATAATAAGCGGTTAACAAATACCACAGTTATTATTGTTATCTTGTACCTACCCCAGCCCTTACAGCATGTGGCATAAATTGAGTGCTTAACCAATACACAAAAAAAAGAAAACCCAGCTATGCTCCGTCGATAGTGTTACCAAGAGAACCGTATGTCTTAAAAACCATCTAATAGGTAATCTTCAGGCACATATCTGTCAGTCAAATAGTGGTATTTATTGAGCTCTTACTGTGTGTCAAGCACAGTTCCAAGTACTTGGGAGAGTCCAGTACAACAGAGTCAGAAGACATGAACCCTATCCATGAGGAGCTTAGAGTTTAGTAGATATTAAGTCAAGCATTATGTGCACACTACACAGTCAAGTTCTTAGATATTTGTAGGTCTGGCTACTGAAAAGAAGAAATGCTTGGGAGTCAGAGGACCTGGGTTCTAATCCCAGATCTGCCATTTATCCCCTGTGTGATCTTGGACAAGTCATGTCAGCTGTGCGACTTCGGGCAAGTCACTTAACTTCTCTGTGCCTCAGTTCCCTCATCTGTAAAATGGGGATGAAGACTGTGAGCCCCACATCAATCAATCAACCAATCAATCAATCGTATTTATTGAGCGCTTACTGTGTGCAGAGCACTATACTAAGCGCTTGGGAAGTACAAGCTGGCAACATATAGAGACAGTCTCTACCCAACAGTGGGCTCACAGTCTAGAAGGGGGAGACAGAGAACAAAACCAAACATACTAACAAAACAAAACATACTAACATGTGTCCCCACATGGGACAACCTGATCACCTTGTATCCCCCCAGTGCATAGAACAGTACTTCGCACATAGTAAGCGCTTAACAAATACCACCATTATTATTTTTATTATTCTTTGGGCCATGGTTACTTCATCTGTGAATTAGGGAGTCCATATGGGCTTTTTTGTTGTTGCTTTTTTTAAAAGGTACTTGCTATCACTTACTATGTGCCAGGCACTGTATTAAGCACTGGTGTAGATATTAGCTAATTGTCATGGGTGAAAATGTGACTGTTTATTGTTGTATTGTCCCCTGCCAAGCGCTTAGTACAGTGATTTACACACAGTGAGTGCTCAATAAATACAATTGAATGCATGTTGGACGCAGACTATGTCCCACATGGGGTTCAGAGCCTTAATCTCCATTTTACAGATGAAGGAATGGAAATACGGAGAAGTTAAGGGACTTGTCCGAGGTCACACAGCAGAGAAGTGGTGGAGGTAGGATTAAAAGCCAGGTCCCTCTGATTCCCAGCACCATTAGGCCATGGTGCTTCTCACCTTTTCACTCATTAATTCAATCGTATTTATTGAGCACTTACCCTGTGCAGAGCACTGTTCTCCTTTCTACCTGGGACGTGAGTCCCATCTGGGCCCGATTTGCTTTTATCTACCCCAGCGCTTTAGTCCAGTGCTTGGTAACATAATCATAGCTAAACAAACACCGCTATTGTATTCATCATTATTATTTCAGATCATTTTCTTCATTAGTGATATCTTTTCCTAATCATTTGAGGGCCCTCAGATAACCAGGTAGGAAAAAACATTAAATGCAGGTCACTAAAGGCCTTCAAAAAACCCAAAAAATGAATTGCTGTTTTTGCATTTACAGGAAAACCAGTGATTTTGTGAAGGATTAGAATAATGAGTCTGCTGCCAATTCAGCGTGTAATGAAATCGGAAGGCAAATCCTCAGTGTTATTCATCCCACCTAAACTATATTTTTCAATAGATTCCACTTGGTCTGTGTGTTCTAAATTGAGTAATTTACACAGTCTTCTGGTGACAATTTGCATATGCATTATTTAAAGAGCTACTTTGCAACACCACTTTAAAAGATCGTCTCTAAAAATTCTTCTCAGACCAGGTAGAGAGTCCGTGGCAGACAAAACACAACAAAAGTTTTTCATTAATTATGAAATGGTGCTTCTCTCCCCTGACATAAATCTATTACAAGCACCTCCGCAAGCATGTCTTGCTCTTTAAAAAGTCCCAGAAAATATGAGCCCCTGTAGACTGCAAGTTCCTTCTCAAAGCAGGAGAATAGAGAAGAATGCAAAAAGGCTGCATAAAGTAAAGCACACACCAAAGAATACACGTTTTGCTTCCTTCCCTACTGAAATCAGCCCGAGCCTAAATCAAGCGGGGCTTCGGGTGGGAATTTCTCATCCGTGCTGCAGCCCGTCGCATTAGAAAATCAGAAAACTTTTTATCCAAAGACCGATGCCCGTTGAAGATTGCCCACCAAGCCCAAGGTTCCTCCCTAGATAATTCCACTTTAGCCATCTGAAAATATTACTTCATGGGTCCTCCAGACTATAAGCTCATTGTTGGCAGGGAACTATGTCTACCAACTCGGTTATATCGTACTCTTCCAAGCGCTTAGTACGGTGCTTTGCACAGAGTAAGCGCTCAGTAAATACCATTGATTGACTGACTGAATGATTGGGAAGCAGCGTGGCCTAGTGGAAAGGGCACGGGCTTAGGGGTCAGAGGACTTGGGTTCCAATCCTAGCCCCCCCAAGGCCTGCCGTGTGACCTTGTTCAAATAATAATTATAATAATGATGGTATTTGTTAAGCACTTACATTGTGGGAAACACTGTTCTAAGCGCTGGGGGGATAAAAGGTGATCAGGTTGTCCCGCGTGGCACTCACAGTCTTCATCCCCATTTTGCAGATGAGGTAACTGAGGCCCGGAGAAGTGAAGTGACTTGCGCAGTCACACAGCAGACTTCTAGACTGTGAGCCCACTGTTGGGTAGGGACCGTCTCTATATGTTGCCAACTTGTACTTCCCAAGCGCTTAGTACAGTGCTCTGCAAACAGTAAGCGCTCAATATATACGATTGAATGAATGAAGTGGTGGAGCCGGGATTAGAACCCATGACCTCTGACTCCCAATCCCGTACTTTTTCCACTCAGCCATGCTGCTTCTCTATTAACTCCTCTAGGTTTTACTCCCCTCATCAGAAAAATGGGGATTAAGAACATGAGCCTCATGTGGGACCGGGACTGTATTCAACCTGGTAACCCTGTATGTACCCCAGTGCATTGAACAGTGTTTGGCACATAGTAAGCACTTAACAAATAATAATAATAATAATTATGGTACTAGTTAAGCTCTTCTTATGTGCCAAGCACCATTCAAAGCTCTGAGATAGATACAAGTTTGTACGTATTTATTACTCCATTTATTTTATTTGTACATATTTATTCTATTTATTTTATTTTGTTAATATGTTTTGTTTTGTTCTCTGTCTCCCCCTTCTAGATTGTGAGCCTGCTGTTGGGTAGGGACTGTCTCTAGATGTTGCCAACTTGTACTTCCCAAGCGCTTAGTACAGTGCTCTGCACACAGTAAGTGCTCAATAAATACAGTTGAATGAATGAAATGAATGAATACAAGTTGATCAGGTTGGACACAGTCCCTGCCCCACATGGTGTTCCCAATCTTAACCCCTTTTTTTTCCGACGGGGTAACTGAGGCACAGAGAAGTGAAGTGACTTGCCCAGGGTCACGCAGCAGACACGGGACAGAGCCGGGACTAGAACCCGGGCCCTTCCGACTCCCAGTCCCGGGTTCTATCCTTATTGTTATCATCATCATTATCATTATTATTGATTGACCGATGCCCGATTGGGTGAAATCGCCAAGGCCGGTGTTGCCGGAGCTCCTCCGTCTGGGACTCCCGTCACCGTGGGGATTTCGAGATTCCTCTCCGTTCGCGAGCTCCGGGCGAGGGCTCCATTTGAATCGATGATAGGCACGCCGGGTGTAATACCACATCAAGCAGGCCTCGGGTCTGGCATTTATTTGTGCTGTTCTCTGGCAGGTCCTCCCTGAGATTTGTCTCATCCGACATGTCAGATCCTACCGTCAAACGGAGAGGAAGAGTGAATTCCCTTTTACAGTTAGGCAAGCTGAATGCTATTACCTATGTTATTTGTCACCGACCAGCAGATCTCAGCTTCTAATCTGCCATCTGGATGGATACTACAAAGTTAAGAACCAGGGACATGCATTTCTCAGTAACTACCTGCTGTCAGCTATTATTTTAAGGATCCTGTGATTTTCTTTTATTTTGACTAGCAAACACAAGGCAGCTGCAGTAATAAAAAGGCATATTAACTAGTCACTTTCTGGCAGATTTGCAACTGGTGTGGATACAGTGGAGGCATGGGTTTTTTTTTTCCTAGAAAACGGATACAGTCGGATATCATATTGTAAATCTGGAGTGAGTTTGTCATATAAAACCTACTTTAGAACCGGGTATACCAGGAAACCAATAAACAATGAAAATGCATTATCTTTATTCAACTTACATGTAAGCGCAAACCCGTGTGCGCAAACAGAGACACACACATATTGATTCATTCAATTCATTGATTCATTCATTCATTGAGCCCCTTCCTTCCTCTCCCCCTCTCTCCCCCTTGTCCCCCTCTCCATCCCCCCATCTTACCTCCTTCCCTTCCCCACAGCACCTGCATATATGTATATATGTTTGTACATATTTTTTACTCTATTTATTTATTTATTCATTTATTTTATTTGTACATATCTATTCTATTTATTTTATTTTGTTAGTATGTTTGGTTTTGTTCTCTGTCTCCCCATTTTAGACTGTAAGCCCACTGTTGGGTAGGGACTGTCTCTATATGTTGCCAATTTGTACTTCCCAAGAGCTTAGTACAGTGCTCTGCACATAGTAAGCGCTCAATAAATACGACTGATGATGATGATGATTCATTCATTCAATCGTATTTATTGAGCGCTTAACGTGTGCAGAGCAACGTGCTAAGCGCTTGGGATGTACACGGGACATTCTCCACAAATCACATATGAGTCCTGGATGTCGGACAGGCATTTTGCAGGGAATTTTCATTTTATTATCTTCAAGTCACAATGAAAGGAATGTTCTGAAGTCATCTCAATTCACGTATACATCCCTTTTCACAATACAGATCAGAAGGCGTCGTTTTCTAAGGAACAGAGGCTACAGTAAAGACAAGGTTGAATGCTACATTTCGAGTTCAGGACCCCTTTCTGACTCACCTTAACCCTACGCCATTCTCTCTGCGCTCTCCGTGTGGCATAAATGCATTCTAATTATACAATGGGCAAGGAAGAATATCTTGAAATGAACGTCTAGAAAAGAATATCTAGAAAAACTGCCCATTCTAGCTAATGAGGCTTTTCTTTAGCTCTTCAGTCAGGCTCTGCAGTTTAAAATGGATTGGGAGATCATATTTCTAGAACTACTGCAGGCTTGCTGGTAACGCACCACTTTATTAATCAGGATTTTAATCCGATCAGAACCTCTGGGCTAAAACACATCTTCATTAGGGAATATCTTAACATATACCTCTCCCTTGAAGAGGCTGGTTTGGTGTTATTCAACCATAGCTCTAAGAACCCATTGTTTGGTCCTTACGAGTCAATGCGTTGGAACAAAGAACAAAGCGCCTCGGTGCCCTCCTATCTAAAGAATTAGCAGGCTAAGTCAGAACGATAAATTGGGGATCAAACAAAAAGTGATTAATGGGCTTTAGCGTCCAAATGGGACGCGGCTTTTTGAAGGAGAGACGGAAAGTCCGTGGCAAAATATTTACCGTTTCATTCTTCACTGGAGCGCGGAAATGTGGGCTAAAGTATTCAAATCGGATTCTTCTCCCTGAATCGCTCTCTCTGGGAGAGTTGTTTGTGGCGAAGGGAATGAGGAGGAGGAACCAGGAGATTTAAGCAGCACAAGCCTCTTCCCAGCTGAGTGGGTCGAAGAAGCCTGTTAGAAATTCCCGAGTGATTAAGATGCACAGCTAAAGTTAGACAACAATTCGCCCAGCCATTTCAATATAAGGTGCAAAAATTCTGACGTTAGGAAATGGGAGTTACCAGATCCATCTTCGGGGTCACCAGTTATTGCTCTGAACTGAAATTCACACTTCCTACAGGCAATTATAACCCATTTCCCCGGACAAGCAAAATGAAGGAAACTCTGGGAGAAGTAACATGGCTTAGTGGACAGAGCACGGGACTGAGAGTCAGAAGGCTGTGGGTTCTAATCCCGACACCACCACCTGTCTGCTGAGTGACCTTGGGCAAATCACTTCACTTCTCTGGGTCTCAGTCACCTCATCTGTAAAATGGGGATTAAGACTCTGAGCCCCATGTGGGACAGGGACTGTGTCAAAACTGATTAACCCGTGTCTCTACCCCTGTGCTTAGACCAGTGTTGGGTACATAGTAAGAGCTTAACAATTACCATAATAATCATTATTATCATTATCAGTGGGCCAATTGATTTTGTTTTCCCCCAGTCAAGATTAAATTAGGTTACTTCCATGGGATTCATCTCTCCAAGTCCCACCAGACCCCGGAAGTTACCCCAAGGTATCTGAGCTGTGCAAGTTGGTCTCTTGGCTCTTGATAAGACGAAATTTACATCTGCAATGCAGTAAACCACTAGCCCAGCGCTCAGTACAGTGCCTGCCATATAGGAAGTGCTTAAATACCATAAAAGAGGAAGGAAAGAACACCATCTTCCCACTGGTTGTCCCGGAAGGAAGTAGGGAGGTCACGTAGACATATGGAGGTAAAGTGGGGAAAGAACAGGAAAAGGAGGAAAAGAAGAAGGGGAGCAGAGATGAAGAAAAAGAAAGAAAGGGAATGAGGAGAGGAGAGGGGAAGAAAAAAGAAAGAAGGAAAGAGCAGTGTGGCCTAGTGGAAAGAACAAGGTTCTGGGAGTTAGAAGGGCCTGGGTGCTCAGCCTGGCTCTGCCACCCGTCTGTTGTGTGACCTTGGGCAAGTCACTTCACTTAGAGACGGAGCGTGGCTCAGTGGAAGGATCCCGGGCTTTGGAGTCAGAGGTCATGGGTTCAAATCCCAGCTCTGCCACTTGTCAGTTGTGTGACTTTGGGCAAGTCGCTTCAATCAATCAATCCATCGTATTTATTGAGTGCTTACTGTGTGCAGAGCACTTCACTTCTCTGTACCTCAGTTCCCTCATCTGTAAAATGGGGATTAAGACTGGGAGCCCCACATGGGACAACCTGATCACCTTGTAGCCCACCAGAGCTTAGAACAGTGCTTTGCACATAGTAAGCGCTTAATAAATCCCATCATTAGTATTATTCTCTGGACCTTAGTTACCTCATCTGTTAAATGGAGATTGTGACTGTGAGCCCCGAGGTGGGACATGGACTGCGTCCAACCTGATCAGCTTTTTTCTACCCCAGCACTTAGTACAGTGTCTGGCACATAGTACGCACTAAACAAATACCATAAAAACAAAGAGAAGGAAGGAAGGAAGGAAGGAAGGAAGGAAGGAAGGAAGGAAGGAAGGAAGGAAGGAAGGAAGGAAGGAAGGAAGGAAGGAAGGGAGGGAGGGAGGGAGGGAGGGAGGGAGGGAGGGAGGGAGGAAGGAAGGAAGGAAGGAAGGAAGGAAGGAAGGGAGGGAGGGAGGGAGGGAGGGAGGGAGGGAGGGAGGGAGGAAGGAAGGAAGAAAGGAAGGAAGGAAGGAAGGAAGGAAGGAAGGAAGGAAGGAAGGAAGGAAAGAAGGAAGGAAAGGAGGGAGGAAGGGAGCAAGGGAGGGAGGGAGGAAAGAGGAAAAAGAAAGAAAGAAAGAAGGGAAGGAATAAAGAAAAAAGGGAGAAAGAAAGAAGGAAAGGAAGAGAGAAAGAAAGAAAGAAAGAAAGAAAGAAAGAAAGAAAGAAAGAAAGAAAGAAAGAAAGAAAGAATGAAAGAAAGAAAGAATGAAAGAAAGAAAGAAAGAAAGAAAGAAAGAAAGAAAGAAAGAAAGAAGGAAAGAAAGAAAAAGAAAAAAGGAAAGAAAGAAAGAAAGAAAGAAAGAAAGAAAGAAAGAAAGAAAGAAAGAAAAAAGAAAGAGAAAGAAAGAAAGAAAGAAAGAAAGAAAGAAAGAAAGAAAGAAAGAAAGAAAAAGAAAGAAAGAAAAAGTAAGAAAGAAGATGAATTACTAAAGATTAATAATTGTGGTTCTTGGGGCACTATGTGCTACTCTGTGATAAGTGTTGTGCAAAGTGCTGAGATAGATACAGTCTAATCAAATCGGACACAGTCTCTGCCCTAAATGGGGCTCACAGTTTGAGACGGATTTGTCTTTACCTCTTTGGGAGAAGAAGAGCATATGTCTACTTTATAGCCACCACCTGGCCCGATTAGAGGCATCGGGGCTTGGCCCCATCAGAAGGGAAAATGCGTCTGAGGAATTTTTTATAAAGCGGATACCTGCCCTGGCTGAGTCAGTAATCTCTGAGGAAGGCGGCGCTTGGGAGAGCGGCCACAGACGCTTACCGCTTTCATTCTTATGTTGCCAGCTAGTACTTCCCAAGTGCTTAGTACAGTGCTCTGCACACAGTAAGCACTCAATAAATATGATTGAATGAATGAATGAATGAATGAATTTTTATAAATTTTAAGTTGCTTGTCAACGGGTCTTACCACAAATTGCCGCAAACAGAAATTGTGCTGGGGGAAAGAATGGCCCAGGAAAAAGATCATGGACTGGAGAACTGGGAGATGCTGGTTTCAATTCCAGCTCCATCTGTCTCGCTGTCTGACCTTAAGTAAGGCACTTCACCTCTCTGGGCCTCAATTTCCTCCTCTATTAAATCATGAATAATTATGCTACTTGTTGAGCGCTTAAAGTGTGCCAAGCCCTGTTCTAAGCCCTGGGTCGATACAAGTTCATCAGGTTGGACACAGTCCCTGGCCCACATTAGGGCTCACACTCTTAGACTCCATATACAGATGAGGTAACTGAGGCAGTGAGAAGTGAAGTGACTTGCCCAAGGTGACAGAGCGGACAGGTGGTAGCGCTAGGATTAGAACCCAAGTCTTTCTGGCTGCTGGGCCCGGGCTCTATCCACTAAGCCATGAAGATATCTGCTCTCCTCACCTCTAAGACTCTGAGGCCTGTGTAGGATAGGAACTGTGTTCTGAGAGCTTGAATGTACCTTATGAGGTGAGAATTTAGGAACTGCCATGGTAATTAATAATAATAATAATGTTGGCATTTATTAACGCTTACTAGGTGCAAAACATTCATTCATTCATTCAGTCAGTCATATTTATTGAGCTCTTACTGTGTGCAGAGCACTGTACTAACCGCTTGGGAAATCCAAGTTGGCAACATACAGAGACGGTCCCTACCCAGCAGCGGATTCACAGTCTAGAAGGGGGAGACAGACAACAAAACATATTAACAAAATAAAATCAATAGAATAAATATGTACAAGTAAATAGAGTAATAAATATGTACAAACATATATACAGGTGCTGTGGGCGGTCATTCATTCATTATCATATTTATTGAGTGCTTACTGTGTGCAGAGCACTGTACTAAGTGCTTGGGAAGTCCAAGTTGTCAACATAGAGAAACGGTTCCTTCCCAACACTGGGCTCACAGTCTAGAAGCACTGTTCTAAGTACTGGGGAATTTACAAGGTGATCAGGTTGTCCCATGTGGGGCTCACAGTCTTAATCCCCATTTTCCAGATGAGGGAACTGAGGCCCAGAGAAGTTAAGTGACTTGCCCAAAGTCACACAGCTGACAAGTGGCAGAGCCGGGATTTGAACCGATGATCTCTGACTCCAAAGCCCGGGCTCTTTCCACTGAGCCACGCGGCTTCCCCAATTATTATTAGTCGTAGTAGTAGTAGAGGAAGAAAATCTGATGAAAAACATGTGAGCCTGAAATCCCAGAAACCAACACCCTTCTCTTCCAACTCCCTCAACCACAATCCCAGATTCACCTCCTTCAAAACCACGAACAGTCTCAGATCCCCACTAAAACCCTCCCTTTCCCACATCTTCACTTCGCCTTTTTCTTCCCACCTTAGGGAAGCAGCATGGCCTATTGGATAGAGCTCAGGCCCATGAGTCAAAAAAACCTGGATTTTAATCCCGGCTCCGCCATCCTTCTGCTCTGTGACACTTCACTTCTCTGTGCCTCGGTTGCCTCATCTGTAAAATGGGGATTAAGACAGTGGGCCCCAGTTGTGTCCAACCTGATTAAATTGGCTCTACCCCAGGCTTCCCAGCCTGGGTTTTAACCACTGGGCCATGCTGCTTCTCTGTACTAAGCGCTTGAGAGAATATAGCACTAAGAAGAGATGTGTTCCCTTCCTATTTGTCCCGGGATCACGTAATAGCTACTGCTGGCTGGTCAAAAACCTATAAATCTCCATAGAGAAGCAGCGTGGCTCAGTGGAAAAAGCCTGGGCTTTGGAGTCAGAGGTCATGGGTTTGAATCCCGGCTCCGCCGACTGTCAGCCATGTGACTTTGGGCAAGTGGCTTCACTTCTCTGGGCCTCAGTTACCTCATCTGTAAAATGGGGATTAAGACTGCAAGCCCCCCGAGGGACAACCTGATCACCTTGTAAATTCCCCAGTGCTTAGAACAGTGCTTTGCACATAATAAGTGCTTAATAAATATAATCATCATCTCTGAACCTTAACATGATCGAGTCTTCTTCTTCCTTCCTGAGTACGATTCTCAAATGCAATGTACAGTTCCCATTGTATCCCTCATTTTACTAAACTGTGATCCACCAAGAAGCATCTAGAAGCAGTGAGGCCTAGTGGAAGGATCCCAGGCCTGAGAGTCCAAAGACCTGGGTTCCACTCCCAGCTCTGCCACGTGTCTGCTGTGTGACCTTAGGGAAGTCACTTCACGTCTCTGGGCCTCAGTTACCTCATCTGTAAAATGGGGATTAAGACTGTGAGCCCCAGGTGGGACAACCTGATCAGCTTGTATCCCACCAGTGCTTAGAACAGTGCTTTGCACAGTGTAAGCGCTTAACAAATACCATTATTATTATTATTATTATTATTATTACTATTATTATTAATCCTTTGCTCTGGCTCTGCACCCTCAACTCTATTCCCAGGCCTTGTCTTTGGCTTCTTTTGTTCAGCAGGTTAGGAAATGTCTAGTGAACTGTCAGAGAGAATCTAGGTAGCCTTTGTGAAACTGGAATTGTATATTCAAACGGTAGAAGTGGAACAGGAATTGAATGGCTCAAATTCATTCATTCAATCATTTATTGAGCACTTACTGCATGCAGAAGACTATGCTAAGTGCCTGGAAGAGTGTAATACTCCAAATTAAACAATGTTTAAGCATTACCCTCACAGTCTTGGAAGCTCCCTGGTCTTTTCTGAAAAGCAGCATTTCCTGATTTATGCTGAAACTCACATATAATGAGATAATCTGACATTCCTAAAGGAAGCCATAAATTCTGGCCCGTTCCAGTTTTGATTCTCCTGCACCTACCAAATCTTCGTGAAGTTGGCCGCTTGCCGGTCTCGTCGGAGACTTGATAAATAAAAAAGTTGAGAGAGGAACATTCTGCCTGGACGAAATGCTATATCAAAATTAGCCAGACCAAGTTTTCTTGGCATTTTTGCAAGGAAAAATTGAACTTGAAGGCAATATATTATAAATAAAAGAGCTTACTTTAAGGAAAATACTTTTTTTTAGGTCAAATCTGACATTTAGCATATATAACTTCCCCCTTCCCTAAATCACAAAGGATAATATCATTCCCAATTATTGACTACAGAGGTGAGGAATCCTGCTTGCAAAATGAGTTCGGTTCTTCCTCTAGCCTGACAGTCTTCGAAAGAGAGTTTCCACGTTCACTTGGGCCAAATAAGTTCTGCTAATGGATTGCTACACCCTATCCTCTCCCTTCGAGTTATTTAGTAGTCATTTATTAAAACTGTTAAAGAGGTACAAATGATGGGTGTTTTCAGATTCATTTCTCAGCCGGTGGTCTCATACTGGATGATGTACTTGGGGAATTCACATCAAACTCCGGTTCCTAATTTATGTAATGACATATACTTGGATTCTGATTAGTTACCTTATCAGCTCTGTAATAAAGGAAGCATAACCCCTAGTTTATCATTCATTTATCTGAAGTCATTGTGAATAATACCACGAGATTGTAATATAATCATTACGCTGTAGAGCATGTGTAAGCCAATAGGCTGCATTGTCAGAACACTGTCAGAGTTCATGGTACTTAATTTTCTCATTTCTCTTCCACATTTATAAAATTGGAGTCAACAGTGGACTTCGGATGCCCCTTGTACAAATGGCGAATATATTATTCAACGCAAGCAGAGAGAAATGGTACAAAATAACAGGGCCAGCCTATTTACAGCAGGCGACTCAATCCTCTGGGATTGAATTTAATTTTCTTTATATTAATGTCTGTCTCCCCCTTTAGACTGTAACCTCATTGTGGTCAGGGAACAGGTAAGCCAACTCTTTCTCCATTGCACTGTACTCTCCCAAGGGCTTAGTACACTGCTCTGCTCATATAGAAAGCACTCAATGAATATTGAGTCATTGATCAATTGATTTAATTCATGCTGTGTTTAATTCCTGAAGGTAGGATGATTTCACTTTGGTGAGCGGAAGTTTCTTTTTTTATATAATAATAATAATAATGGCATTTATTAAGCGCTTATTATGTGCAAAGCACTGTTCTAAGAGCTGGGAAGGTTACAAGGTGATCAGGTTGTCCCATGGGAGGCTCACAGTCTTAATCCCCATTTTACAGATGAGGTAACTGAGGCCCAGAAAAGTTAAGTGACTTGCCCAAAGTCACACAGCTGACAAGTGGCGGTGCCGTGGTTTGAACCCATGACCTCTGGCTCCAAAGCCCGGGCTCTTTCCACTGAGCCACGCTGCTTCTCTAAGCATTATGGCTTTTCACTCATTCATTCAATCATTTTTATTGAGCACTTACTGTGTGCAAAGCAGTGTACTAATCGCTTGGGAGACAACAATACAAGAACTTAGTGCAGCGTACTAATCTGTACTTAATACAACTTAGTTCAAGCGCTTAGTACAGAGCTCTACACACAGCAAGCGCTCAATAAATACGATTGAAAGAATTGAATGAAAGAACAATATTTGTTAAGTGCGTACTTTAAACCAGGCACTTTTTTAAGCACTGAGGTAGGTAGGTCAATCACATTTATTAATAATAATGATCATGGTTTTTGTTAAGCGCTTACTATATACCAAGCACTGTCCTAAGCGCTGGGGTGGAAGGAAGGGTGGTTTCAGTTTGGTGAAAAGAAGCTTTCTGTTTTATGGTGTTTCATTCATTCAGTCAGTCGTTTTTACTGAGCCCTTTCTGTGTGCAGAACATTGTACTAAGCTCTTGGGAGAGGACAATAGAACAACAGATCTATTCCTTGCCCACAATGAGCATACAGTCTACACTAGCTCTCTTCCTCCCTACTGAGAGCTCACCTCCTCCAGGAGGCCTTCCCAGACTGAGCCCCCTTTTTCCTCTCCTCCTCCCCTCCCCATCACCCCCGCCCCTGCGCTACTTCCTCCCTTCCCTACAGCACGTGTATATATTTGTACACATTTATTACTCTATTTATTTTACTCGTACATATTTACTACTCTATTTTATTAATGATGTGCATTTAGCTATAATTCTATGTATTCTGATGGTTTTGACACCTGTCTACATGTTTTGTTTTGTTGTCTGTCACCCCCTCTAGACTGTGAACCTGTTGTTGGGTAGGGATTGTCTCGATCTGCTGCCGAATCGTACTTTCCAAGCACTTAGTACAGTGCTCTGCACACAGGAAGCACTCAATTAATGAATGAATGAATGCTGGGGAGGATACAAGGTGATCAGGTTGTCCCATGAGGGGCTCACAATCTTAATCCCCATTTTACGGATGAGATAGCGCTCATTCATTCATTCATTCATTCATTCATTCACTCACTCATTCATTCATTCATTCATTCAATCGCATTTATTGAGCGCTTACTGTGTGCAGAGCACTGTACTAAGCACTTGGGAAGTACAAGCTTGCAACATATAGAGACGGTCCCTACCCAACAGAGGGCTCACAGTCTAGAAGGGGGAGACAGACAACAAAACAAAACATATAAACCAAATAAAATAAATAGAATAAATATGTACAAGTAAAATAAAGAAATAAATAGAGTAATAAATATGTACAAAGATATATACATATATACAGGTGCTGTGGGGAGGGGAAGGAGGTAAGGCTGGGGGAATGGGGAAGGGGAGTAGAGGGAGAGGAAGAAAGGGGCTCAGTCTGAGAAGGCCTAACTGAGGCACAGAGAATCAATCAATCAATCAATCAATCATATTTATTGAGCGCTTACTGTGTGCAGAGCACTGTACTAAGCGCTTGGGAAGTCCACGTTGGCAACATATAGAGACAGTCCCTACCCAACAGTGGGCTCACAGTCTAAAAGAGAAGCAAAGCAAGTTGCCCAAGGTCACACAGCAAACAAGCAGTGGAGCAGGGATTAGAACCCATGTCTTTCTAACTCCCAAGCAAGGCTATTGCCACTAGGCCATGTTGCTTCTCTAGTAAGTACCTAATAAATTTCGTTGATCAAGAGATTGAACTCCGTTCTACCTTTCTCTCCCAAGCGCTTAGTGCGGGGCCCTGCTCAATAAGTATCATTGACTGACTGATTGACTGATGAAATAGTCTGGTGTGTCATAAAAGCTCTAAGTTCTAAACTCTTAGAAGAGTATAATAATAATGGCATTTATTAAGTGCTTACTATGTGCCAAGCACTGTTCTAAGCACTGGGGAGGTTACTAGGGGATCAGGTTGTCCCACGGGGGGCTCACAGTCTTCATCCCCATTTTCCAGATGAGGGAACTGAGGCCCAGGGAAGTGAAGTGACTTGCCCAAAGTCACACAGCTGACAATTGGTGGAGTCAGGATTTGAAAGTATGACCTCTGACTCCAAAGCCTGGGCTGTTTCCACTGAGCCACGCTGCTTATAATAATAATAATGGCATTTGTTAAGCACTTACTATGTGCAAAGCACCGTTCTAAGTGCTGAATAATAATAATAATGGCATTTATTAAGTGCTTACTATGTGCAAAGTGCTGGGGAAGTTACAAGGTAATCAGGTTGTCCCACTGTGGGCTCACGTCTTAATCCCCATTTTGCAGGTGAGGGAACTGAGGCCCAGAGAAGTTAAGTGACTTGCCCAAAGTCACACGGCTGGCAATTGGAGGAGCCGGGATTTGAACTCATGACCTCTGACTCCAAAGCCCGTGCTCTTTCCACTGAGCCACGCTGATATGAGAGAAGTAGCCATCACCATCTCGATGCCTGCCTTCAAGAAGCTCAGCATTTCATTTTTCTGCCATTCCCTTCGTTTGGATTTTTTTCAGCTGTCATCCTTGAGATAATTCTGTCAGTTGTTATCCTTTAGACGTGGGCCGAAGAATGGATCATCTATCCCTCTCTGCCTCACTAGACAATTTATTTTTTCTTAGACAATATTGCTGCATTCAATCAATGTCAGTGGTGTTTGGCAGTGGTCGAAGCAGCGTGGTCCAGTGAAAAAGCGCGGGGCTGAGAGTCAGAAAAGCCAGGCACTAATCCCAGCTCTGCCCCTGGACTGCTAAGTGATGTGGGCAAGAAATTAAAACACTCTGGACCTCGCTTTTCTCATCTATAAAATGGGGCAAGACACCCATCCGCCCTCCTCTTACATTTGTGAGAAGAGAAGCAGCGTGGCTCAGTGGAAAGAGAAGGGGATTTGGAGTCAGAGGTCATGGGTTCAAATGCCGCCTCCTCCAATTGTCAGCTGTGTGACTTTGGGTAAGTCACTTCACTTCTCTGGGCCTCAGTTACCTCATCTGTAAAATGGGGATGAAGGCTGTGAGCCCCATCTGGGACAACCTAATCACCTTGTATCTGCCCCAGCGCTTAGAACAGTGCTTTGCACATAGTAAGCACTTAATAAATGCCATCATTATTATGGGTTCAAATCCCGGCTCCGCCAATTCAATCATTCATTCATTCAATCGTATTTATTGAGCTTTCTGTGTGCAGAGCACTGTACTAAGCGCTTGGGAAGTACAAGTTGGCAACGTATAGGGACGGTCCCTACCCAGCAGCGGGCTCACTGTCTAGCTGTGTGACTTTGGGCAAGTCACTTCATTCTCTGTGCCTCAATTACCTCATATGGAAAATGGGGATTAAGACTTTGAGCCCCCCATGGGACAACATGATCACCTTGTAACCTCCCCAGTGCTTAGATCAGTGCTTTGCACATAATAAGCACTTAATAAATGTCATCATTATTATTATTATTTGTGAGCCCTGTGTGGAGAGGGGACAATTACCAATCTGATTATCTTTCATTTACCACAACATTTAGCTCATTGCATTTATTAAAAACATCAATCAATCATGTTTATTGAGTGCTTACTATGTACAGAGCACTGTATTAAGCACTTGGGAGAGTACAACACAACAGAATTAGCAGGCATGTTCCCTGCCCATAATAAGCTTACAGGCTAGGACTGTAATAGGAATAAATGAATGATTTACAATATAGAATTCTACTCTGGTTAAGGACGTTAATGTGAATCCATAATCTGCATCATAGCTTATCATAGCATCATTATTATTGTTATTTGTGAGCCCTGTGTGGAGAGGGGACAATTACCAATCTGATTATCTTTCATCTACCACAACACTTAGCTCATTGCATTTATTAAAAACATCAATCAATCATGTTTATTGAGTGCTTACTATGTACAGAGCACTGTATTAAGCACTTGGGAGAGTACAACACAACAGAATTAGCAGGAATGTTCCCTGCCCATAATGAGCTTACAGTCTAGGACTGCAATAGGAATAAATGAATGATTTACAATATAGAATTCTACTCTGGATAAGGACATTAATGTGAATCCATAATCTGCATCATAGCTAGCTTTGTGACCTCTAAAGGAAAGGGTGACAGAAAACTTACATTTAGGGCTGTTTTATTCTCCCAAGCACTAAGGACCATGCCCTGCACATAGTAAGAGTTCGATAAATAATAATAACGGCATCAGTTAAGTGCTTACTAGGTACCAGACACTGTAGTAAACTCTGAGGTGGATACAAGCAAATCGGGTTCATTCATTCATTCAATCGTATTTATTTAGCGCTTACTGTGTGCAGAGCACTGTACTAAGCGCTTGGGAAGTACAAGTTGGCAACGTATAGAGACGGTCCCTACCCAACAGTGGGCTCACAGTCTAGAAGGGGGAGACAGAGAACGAAACAAAACATATTAACAAAATAAAATATATGGAATATGTACAAGTAAAATAAATAAATTAATAAATAGAGTAATAAATCTGTACAAACATATATCCATATATACAGGTGCTGTGGGGAAGGGAAGGAGGTAAGGCGGGGGGGATGGAGAGGGGGAGGAGGGTTGGACACAGCCCCTGTCCCATGGGCTCGCAGTCTCAATCCTCATTTTTACAGTGAGGGAACTGAGGCCCAGAGAAGGGAAGCGATTTGCCCAAGGTCACCCAGCAGACAAGTGGCAGAACTGGGAATAATAATAATAATAATAACAATAATAATAATAATAATAATGATAGCATTTATTAAGCACTTACTTCGTGCAAAGCACTGTTCTAAGCGCTGGAACCCGTGACCTTCTGACCCCCAGGCCTGGACTGATGGATAGATTGATGATTGGACTTTCCAATAGAAAACAATTGAAGAGTTTCAGTCTCTCCTTTCTCAGTGTCTCCGTCAGAACCATCAAGTTGATGCAAGGAGTGCAAGACAACAACCGACAAGTCAACACAACAGTGTGTGTAATCATAATGTGATCGGGACTGTGGGTCCCACATTGGCCCTTCTCTACACACACACACACACACACACACACACACACACACACACACACACACACACATTCATCAGTGGTCTCTTCCTCAAATATAAAGTACTAGAGAAAGAAAGAGAGATGTGGAGAGAGGCAGCTAGGTGCTCAATAACTACAATTGAGTGATTGAATCAATCAATAACAAAAATAATGATGGTATTTATAAAGCACTTACTACACTGTCCTAAGCACTGGAGCACCCTTCTAAGCGCTGGAAGTAAACAGTCAGTGGAGTCTACTGAGCACTGCCTGTGAGCGGAGCACTGTACTACGCACTTGGGAGAGCACAATGTATCAGAGTTCATTCATTCACCCAATCGTATTTATTGAGCGCTTATTGTGTGCAGAGCACTGTACTAAGCGCTTGGAAAGTAAATTTGGCAACAAAGATGAGACTTCTAGACTGTGACCCCACTGTTGGGTAGGGACTGTCTCTATATGTTGCCAGCTTGTACTTCCCAAGCGCTTGGTACAGTGCTCTGCACACAGTAAGCGCTCAATAAATACGATTGAATGAATGAATGAATGAATGAATGAACAAAGACAATCCCTACCCAACAATGGGCTCACAGTCTAGAAGGGGGATACAGACAACAAAACAAAACAAGTAGGCGAGCATCAATAGCATCAAAGAGTTGGGAGTCACGTGTCCTGCCCACAAGGAGCTTACAGTCTAGAACAGTGTGGCTTAAGTGGAAAGAGCCTGTGCTTGGGAGTCAGAGGACGTGGATTCTAATCCAGGCTCCACCACTTGTCCACTGGGTGACCTTGGGCAAGCCACGTAACTTCTCTGGTCCTCAGTTCCCTCATCTGTAAAACAGGGATTAAGACTGTGAGCCCCACGTGGGACAACCTGATCACCTTGTATCTACCCCAGAGCTGAGAACAGTGCTTGGCACAGAGTAAGCACTGAATACTAGAATTATTATTATTATTAGAGGGAGAGACAGACATTAAAATCGATTACTAATGTGTCCGTGAGTGCTGGGAGGCGGAGGCTGAACCATCTCTATATGTTGCCAATTTGTACTTCCCAAGCGCTTAGTACAGTGCTCTGCACACAGTAAGGGCTCAATAAATTCACTTGAATGGATGAATGAATGAATGGACTGAAGAAAAGGTACAGATCGAAGGACAGAGGCAACGCGGAATGGAAAGGGAGTAGGGCAAAGGAGAGCTTATTTATTTCTATGAATGCCTGTCTCCCCCATTAGACTGTACTCTCGTGGTGGGCAGGGATGTGTCTCATATTGTTCTATTGTACCAAGCGCTTGGTACAGTGCTCTGCACACCGTAAGCGCTCAATAGATACTATTGAAGAACGAACAAATGGGAGGCTTCGTAGAGGAGGTGTGGACAAACCCAAATATCAATCAATCAATCGTATTTATTGAGCACTTACTGTGTGCAGAGCACTGTACTAAGCACTTGGGAAGTACAAGTTGGCAACACATAGAGACAGTCCCTACCCAACAGTGGGCTCACAGTCTAAAAGGGGGAGACAGAGAACAGAACCGAACATACTAACAAAATAAAATAAATAGAATAGATATGTACAAGTAAAATAAATAGAGTAATAAATATGTACAATTGTACAATTATGTGCAATATAATTATGTATTATTATCATCATTACCATTATTATAGAAAGGGCAAAGAGAAAGGATAGCAAAATGATGGCACTCTTGAGAAAATAGAAAGCAGGTGGGAAGCAAGTGAGGAGAAGAGATTGGAGAGGAAAGGAAGGAGAAAAGGAGAAAGGGGAATATCAAATAACAGTAGTAACGATCTCTAGGCTGTAAGCTCCTTGTGGGCTGAGAACGTGTATGCTAGTTTTCTTGAGCTCTGCATTCATTCATTCAATGGCATTTCTTGAGCATTTACTGAGTGCAAAGAACTGTAATAATAATGATGGTATTTGGTAATAATCATAATAATAATAATAATAATGGCATTTATTAAGCACTTACTATGTGCAAAGCACTGTTCTAAGTGCTGGGGAGGTTACAAGGTGATCAGGTTGTCCCACGGGGGGCTCACAGTCTTAATCCCCATTTTACAGATGAGGTAACTGAGGCACAGAGAAGTTACGTGACTTACCCAAAGTCACACAGCTGACAATTGGTGGAGCCAGGATTTGAACCCCTGACCTCTATTCTATGACCCCACAGCTGTTGTGTACATTTCTACATATTCATTATTCTATTCATTTTATTAATGATGTGTATATATCTATAATTCTATTTATTTATTTTGATGCTACTGATGCCTGTCTACTTGTTTTTGTTTTGCAATCTGTCTCCCTGCTTCTAGACTGTGAGCCCATTGTTGGGTAGGGATGGTCTCTGTCTGTTGCCGAATTGTACTTTCCAAGCGCTTAGTACGGTGCTCTGCACACAATAAGCGCCGGCAATAAGTACGATTGAATGAATGAATGACTCCCAGGCGCGGGCTCTTTCCACGCCGTGGAAACTGAGGCTCAGAGTAGTTAAATCATATGGTTAAGGTCACAGCAAGCCAGTGGTGAAGTAGGAATTAGAACTCAAATCTTTTGACTCCCAGTACAGTGCTCTTTCTCCTAAATCACACTACCTTTCCTTCATTCATTCATTCATTCAATCGTGTTTATTGAGCGCTTACTGTGTGCAGAGCACTGTACTAAGCGCTTGGGAAGTACAAGTTGGCAACATATAGATACGGTCCCTACCCAACAGCGGGCTACAGTCTAGAAGACCCCCTTCATCTTATTTTTCTGAAGTGACGGCAAGGAGAAAAAGAGACCTGGCTGTTCGACCCTTCCCAGCGGGTCTTTGTGAAACGAGGAGAATTCAGAGAAACAGTGCCCGAATCCAAGATGCTAAGAACATTTGCTAAGAAAACCATAAATGCTCTGTATATCATTTTCTCGAATCCATTTATTCTCCTTCTAGGATCCCAGCCAAACTCTACTCATGGTTCCCAGAACCGTCATTGCTAATTCAGATGGGAAAACTCCTTGAAATGGTTCCCAAAATGGCAAGTTGTAAACAACAAAGCCGAGAGCGCTGCCTCCTCGTATGAATATGAACTTTGGCCATAAATACACAAAGTGAGCGAGTTCCAATTCCTCCGTCCGTTCAGAAGTCTGCGTTTTCTTTCCGACAGCTTTCTCACTCGGGGAAACTGTTTATTTATTCCTTCACTTCATTCGATGGTATTTAATGAGCGCTTACTGTGTACAGAGCACCGTACCAAGTTCTTGGGAGGGCAAAATACAACAATAAACAGACATATCCCCTGCTCACAACTAGCTTACAATCTAGGCAGTGAGTTTTACAGTTTTTCAGCTATCAGAAATTTTGTTAGGCGCTTACTATGTGTCAAGGCTTGCTATGTTATGAGCGCCGGGGTAGATACAACGTGGCTCAGTGGGGAGAGCCCGGGCTCGGGAGTCAGAGGTCGTGGGTTCTAATCCCGGCTCCGCCAGTTGTCGGCTGTGTGACGTTGGGCAAGTCCCTTAACTTCTCTGGGCCTCAGTTCCCTCATCTGTAAAATGGGGATTAAGATTGTGAGCCCCCCGTGGGACAACCTGATCATCTTGTAAACTCCCCAGCGCTTAGAACAGTGCTTTGCACTTAGTAAGCACTCAATAAATGCTATTTATTGTTATTATTATTATTATTATTATTATTATTATTATTATTGTTATTATTATTCTCTGGCCTCAGTGACCTCATCTGGAAAATGGGGAATAAGATTGTGAGCCCCACGTGGGACAACCTGATCACCTTGTATCCCCCCAGCGCTTAGAACAGTGCTTTGCACATAGTAAGCATTTAACAAATACCATTATTATGATTATTATCATACAAATTAATCGGGTTGGACACAATCCCCGTCCCGTCTGGGGTTCACAGGCTTAATTCTGATTTTCAGATGAGGTACTGAGAAGTTACAAGACTTTCCCAAGGCCGCACAGCAGACAAGCGGCGGAGCCAGCCTTAAAATCCAGTTTCTTCTGATTCCCAGCCCTGTGCTTCATGTATTTGGCTAGTCTATTTATGCTTATCCTCTCGGTTTTCACAGTTTGAAATAATCCAGATGATTTTAACATGCTTGTCAATGGTAAAAATCCCCAGATGTGTCCAACTGTGAGCCTGTCATTAGGTAGGGACCGTCTCTATATGTTGGCAACTTGTACTTCCCAAGCACTTAGATCAGTGCTCTGCACACAGTAAGCACTCAATAAATACGATTGAATGAATGAATGAATGAATGAATGAATGAATGAGTAAAAAGTGGAGTGGAAAGGATTCCTTGACGAATCTGGGAGTGGAGAAGCAGTGTGGCCTAATGGCCCCCTCCTCCCCCTCTCCACCCCCCCCCACCTTACCTCCTTCCCTTCCCCACAGCACCTGTATAGATGTATATATGTTTGTACGGATTTATTACTCTATTTATTTATTTATTTTACTTGTACATATTTATTCTACTCATTTTATTTTATTAATATGTTTTGTTTTGTTGTCTGTCTCCCCCTTCTAGACTGTGAGCCCACTGTTGGGTAGGGACTGCCACTATATGTTGCCAACTTGGACTTCTCAAGTGCTTAGTACAGTGCTCTGCACACAGTAAACGCTCAATAAATACGATTGAATGAATAATGGATAAAGCACGGGCTGGGAGTCAGAAGGACCTGGGTTCTAAGTCCGGCTCTGCCACGTATCTGCTGTGTGACCTAGGGCAAGTCACTTCACTTCTCTGGGCCTCAGTTCCCTCAACTGCAAAATGGAGTTTCAATACCTGTTCTTCCTCCTACTGAGACTGTGTCCCATGTGGCCCCTGATTATCTTGTATCTGCCCCAGAGTGTAATACAGTGCTTGGCACATAGTAAGCTCTTAACAAATGCCTGAGTTTTTATTATTACTATGACAATAATGATTATGGTATTTGTTAAGCGCTATGTGCTAGGAAATCTTCATTCATTCATTCATTCATTCATTCATTCAATCATATTTATTGAGCGCTTACTGTGCGCAGAGCACTGTACTAAGCGCTTAATCTTCTAAACTCTGGGGTAGATACAAGGTAATCAGGTTGGATACAGTCCCTGTCCCACGTGGGGCTCACGGTCTTAATCCCCATTTTACAGATGAGGGAACTGAGGCACGGAGAAGTGAAGCGACTTGCCCAAAGTCACACAGCTGACAATTGGCGGAGCCGGGATTAGAACCCAGATTCATTCATTCATTCAATCAATCATATTTATTGAGCGCTTACTGTGTGCAGAGCACTGTACTAAGCGCTTGGGAAGTACAAGTTGGCAACACATACAGACGGTCCCTACCCAACAGCAGGCTCACAGTCTAGAAGGGGGAGACAGACAACAAAACAGAACATATAAACAAAATAAAATGAATGGAATAAATATGTACAAATAAAATAAATAGAGTAATAAATACGTACAAACAAAGATACATATATACAGGTGCTGTGGGGAGGGGAAGGATCCCAGATCCTTCTGACTCCCAGGTTTTTGTGCTCCACTAGGCCGTGCTTCGATGTCATAGGCAAATTTCACTATCAGTGGTAAACCTTTGATGATGGAGGGCAGCTAGATGTTAATAAGTGTGTTTGTTGTGAGTTTGTGTGCGTGTGTGAAAGACAGGGTCAGTCAATCGTATTTATTGAGCGCTTACTGTGTGCACGTTCTCTGCCCGCAACAAGCTTGTCTCTGCTTTCTCCCTCCATAGGAAGAGCCCAGAGCAAACAGATGAGGAAGGAGGCCCTTTAATAATACTAGCAATGATGGTGTTTCATTCATTCAGTCATTCAATCGTATTTATTGAGTGCTAACTGTGTGCAGAGCACTGTTCCCAGACTGAGCCCCTTCCTTCCTCTCCCCCTCGTCCCCATCTCCATCCCCCCATCTTACCTCCTTCCCTTCCCCACAACACCTGTATATATGTATATATGTTTGTACAGATTTATTACTCTATTTATTTATTTATTTATTTTTATTTATTTTACTTGTACATATCTATTCTATTTTTTTTTTTATTTTATTTTATTTTGTTAGTCTGTTTGGTTTTGTTCTCTGTCTCCCCCTTTTAGACTGTGGGCCCACTGTTGGGTAGGGACTGTCTCTATATGTTGCCAATTTGTACTTCCCAAGCGCTTAGTACAGTGCTCTGCACATAGTAAGCGCTCAATAAATACGATTGATTGATTGATTGATTGATTGTTCTAAACGCTTGAGAAGTACAAGTCGGCAACATCTAGAGATGGTCCCTACCCAACAGTGGGCTCACAGTCTAGAAGCAGGAGACAGACAATGAAGCAAAACATGTGGACAGGTGTCAAGTCGTTCAGAACAAAAAGAATTTGTTAAGCACTTATTCATTCATTCAATTGTATTTATTGAGCGCTTACTGTGTGCAGAGCACTGTACTAAGCACTTGGGAAGTACAAGTCGGCAACATATAGAGACGGTCCCTACCCAACAGTGGGCTCACAGTCTAGAAGAGCTTACTCTGTGCCAAGCACTGTTCTAAACTCAGGGGTAGAATCAGGGTAATCAGGTTGTCCCGCTTTGGGCTCACAGTTTTAATCCCCATTTACAGATTTTACAGATGAGGTAACTGAGGCCCAGAGAAGTGAAGCGACTTGCCCAAAGTCACACAGGTGATAAGTGGTGGAGCCGGGATTAGAACCCGTGACCTTCGACTCCCAAACTGGGGCTCTTTCCACTAACTCCTGCTGCTTCTCTAGTTGCCTTGCTTTCCAACAGAGTCTTGCTGCAATTCAAAGGTGCCCGGATATTTTGGGACCAGGGCTAAACTTCTGCCCATAATCGGCCACCGATCAGTGCTATTTATTGAGCGCTTATTATCATCATCATCATCATCAATCGTATTTATTGAGCGCTTACTATGTGCAGAGCACTGTACTAAGCGCTTGGGAAGTACAAATTGGCAACATATAGAGACAGTCCCTACCCAACAGTGGGCTCACAGTCTAAAAGGGGGAGACAGAGAACAAAACCAAACATACTAACAAAATAAAATAAATAGAATAGATATGTACAAGTAAAATAAATGAATAAATAAATAGAGTAATAAATATGTACAAACATATATACAGGTGCTGTGGGGAAGGGAAGGAGATAAGAAGGTGGGGATGGAGAGGGGGACGAGGGGGAGAGGAAGAGCACCATACTGAGATCTTGGGGGAGAACAATGCAACAGATTTGGCGATCCTGCTCCCTGCCCGTAATGAGTTTACAATCTAGAGTGGGAGAGAGATGCTAATACGGATAAACGAAAAATAAAAAGAAAATGAATAAAAATAGAGAAGCATTGTGTCTCAGTGGAAAGAGCCTGGGCTTTAGAGTAGGAGGTCATGGGTTCAGATCCCGGCTCCGGCAATTGTCAGCTGTGTGTCTTTGGGCAAATCACTTCACTTCTCAGGGCCTCAGTTCCCTCATCTGCAAAATGGGGATGAAGACTGCGAGCGCCCCGCGGGACAACCTGATCACCTTGTAACCTGCCCAGCACTTAGAACAGTGCTTTGCATGTAGTAAGCGCTTAATAAATGCCATTATAAAAAACAAGTAATTCTTAATCTTAATCTTAATCTATGATTTAATGCCGATATGTGACTCTCTCTCTGCCCACCCGTCTCCTCCGCTCCTCCCCTCCCAATGCCCTTCCCCGCTTCTTCCCCCTTCTAGACTGTGAGCCCACTGCTGGGTAGGGGCCGTCTCTATATGTTACCAACTTGTACTTCCCAAGCGCTTAGTACAGTGCTCTGCCCACAGTAAGCGCTCAATAAATGTGATTGATTGATTGATTGATTGATTGATCTCGCTGTCTATGTCCTTTATATTGTCCATGTGCTTTTATTGTTTTGTCCTTCCTTATCGGTCTCTTGCCTTCCCCTCTTTCCTCCTTTTATATGAAGCGCTTAGTACAGTGCTCTGCACATAGTAAGCGCTCAATAAATACGATTGATTGATTGATTTTATTCCTAGACTGTGAGAACTGCGGTGGCAAGTCTTGAGTTGAATTCTCACCCGCGGGTTACTCCCCGATTCTCCGCCCAATGTAGAAATACCACTAGCTGCTCCCCCTGCTACAACTATTACTACTATCTATACTACTACTGCTACTACCACCATTAAGCAGTGTGGCTCAGTGGAAAGGGCCCGGGCTTTGGAGTCAGAGGTCATGGGTTCAAATCCCGGCTCTGCCAATTGTCAGCTGTGTGACTTTGGGCAAGTCACTTCACTTCTCTGTGCCTTAGTTCCCTCATCTGTAAAATGGGGATTAAGACTGTGAGCCCCCCGTGGGACAACCTGATCACCTTGTAACCTCCCCAGCATTTAGAACAGTGCTTTGCACATAGTAAGTGCTTAATAAATGCCATTACTATTATTATGATTACTACTATTTCTATTACCACTACTACTGCTACTACGACTATTACAGCTGCTACTACTACTACTACCAGTACTATTACTACTGTTACCACTACTGCTGCTCCCACTATTACTACTACTACTACTGTTAGTACTGCTAGTACTACTATTACTACTACTACTACTACTACTACTACAAATAATAATAATAATAATAATGATGGCACTTATTAAGCACTTAATATGTGCAAAGCACTGTTCTAAGTGCTGGGGAGGTTACAAGGTGATCAGGTTGTCCCACGGGGGGCTCACAGTCTTCACCTCCATTTTACAGATGAGGTAACTGAGGCCCAGAGAAATGAAGTGACTTGCCCAAAGTCACACAGCTGTCAATTGGCGGAGCTGGGACTGGAACCCATGACCTCTGACTCCAAAGCCCGGGGTCTTTTCACTGAACCACGCTGCTTCTCTATTACTATTACTACTACTGCTATTACTACCACTGCTATCACTACTACTATTACTGCTACCACTTACTACTATTACTACTACTGTAGCTACTGCTACTATTATTACTGCTACTGCTATTACTACTACTACTACTATTACTACTACTACAACTACTGCTGCTACCATTACTGCTACCACTTACTACTATTGCTACTGCTATAACTACTGCTACCATTATTACTGCTACTGCTATTACTATCACTACTGCTACCACTACTACTATTACTACTACTATAACTACTGCTACTACTACTACTGCTACCACTATTACACTATTGCTACTACAACTACTGCTATTGCTATTACTGCTACCACAACTACTATTACACAATTACTACTACTCCGCTAGCACTACTACTACTGCTATTCCTGCTACCACTACTATTACTATTACAACTACTGCTATCACTATTACTGCTACCACTACTACTGCTACACTATTACTACTACAACTAGAGAAGCAGAGAAGCAGCGTGGCTCAGTGGAAAGTGCCCGGGCTTGGGAGTCAGAGGTCGTGGGTTCTAATCCTGGCTCCGCCACTTATCAGCTGTGTGACTTTGGGCAAGTCACTTCACTTCTTTGAGCCTCAGTTCCCTCATCTTGAAAATGGGGATGAAGACTGTGAGCCCCATGTGGGACAACCTGATCACCTTGTATCTCCCCCAGTGCTTAGAAAAGTGCTTGCCACATAGTGAGCACTTAACAAATACTATCATTATTATTAGTAGTAGTAGTACTGCTGCCACTACTACTACTACTGCTACTACTACTACTACTGTTACTGCTACTACAACTACTGCTATTAGTATGACTGCTACCACTTACTACTATTACTACCACTACAGCTGCTGATACTATTACTACTATTCATTCATTCAATTGTATTTATTGAGCACTTACTGTGTGCAGAGCACTGTACTAAGCACTTGGGAAGTACAAGTTGGCAACCTATGGAGACGGTCCCTACCCAACAGTGGGCTTACAGTCTAGAAGGGGGAGACAGAGAACAAAACAAAACATATTAGCAAAATAAAATAAATAGAATATATATGTACAAGTAAAATAAATAAATAGAGTAATAAATATGTACAAACATATATACATATATACAGGTGCTGTGGGGAGGGGAAGGAGGTAAGGCGGGGGGGATGCTGCTATTACTACCACTACTAATGCTGTTATCATTACTAACAGTAGAAAGAAGCAGCGTGGCTCAGTGGAAAGAGCCCGGGCTTTGGAGTCAGAGGTCATGGGTTCAAACCCCGGCTCCGCCATTTGTCAGCTGTGTGACTTTGGGCAAGTCATTTCACTTCTCTGGGCCTCAGTTCCCTCACCTGTAAAATGGGGATTAAGACTGTGAGCCCCCCGTGGGACAACCTGATCACCTTGTAACCTCCCCAGCGCTTAGAACAGTGCTTTGCACATAGTGAACAATAAATGCTATCATTATTATTATCATTATTATTACTACTACTGCTATCATTATTGTTTTTACCACTACCATAACTATTATTACTACAACACTGCTAAAATTACTACTACTACAGCTATTACTATTACTGCTACCACCACTACTACTATTACTACTACTACTACAACTACGGCTAATACTACTACCACTACTGTTACTATTACTAATACTACAGCTACTGCTATCACTACTACTATTATTACTACTACTACTACAGCTTCTGCTACCTCTACTACTTCGATTAATGCTGGTACAGCTACCCTTACTGCTACTATTGCCAGTACCACTACTACTACTACTATGTTGCCAACTTGTACTACCCAAGCACTTAGTACAGTGCTCTGCACACAGTAAGTGCTCAATAAATATGATTGAATGAATACTACTGAAACTGCTGCTACTACTACTATCATCACTGTTACTACTATTGCTACCCTTCCCCCTCTTTCTCTCCCTCTCACCCTTCTCTCTCCCCCATTCCCCTTTCTCCCTCCCCATCTCCCCTCTCATTCTCTCTCCCTTCCCCCTCTTTCTCTCCCTCTCACCCTTCTCTCTCCCCTCTCTCTCTCTCCCCATAACTCTCTTTGGAGTCAGAGGTCATGGGTTCAAATCCCGGCTCCATCAGTTGTCAGCTGTGTGACTTTGGGCAAGTCACTTCACTTCTCTGGGCCTCAGTTCCCTCATCTGGAAAATGGGGCTGAAGACTATGAGCCCCACATGGGACAACCTGATCACCTTGTATCCCCCACAGCGCTTAGAACAGTGCTTTGCACATAGTAAGCACTTAACAAATGACATTATTATTATTATTATTATTATTATTATTATTATTATTATTATTACTATATCTACTGCTTCTACAGAGAAGCAGCGTGGCTCAATCAATCAATCAATCGTATTTATTGAGCGATTACTGTGTCCAGAGCACTGTACTAAGCGCTTGGGAAGTACAAGTTGGCAACATATAGACTAGAGAAGCAGCGTGGCTCAGTGGAAAGAGCCCGGGCTCTGGAGTCAGAGGTCATGGGTTTGAATCCCGGCTCCGCCACATGTCTGCTGTGTGACCTTGGGCAAGTCACTTCACTTCTCTGAGCCTCAGTGACCTCATCTGTAAAATGGGGATTGACTGTGAGCCCCACGTGGGACAACCTGATCACATTGTATCCCCCCCAGCGCTTAGAACAGTGCTTTGCACATACTAAGAGCTTAACAAATGCCATTATTATTATTATTATTACTGCTACTATTATTACTACTACTCTACTACTAATACTACTCTCACTACTACCGCCGCTTCTCTTACTACTACTACGACTACAACTACGACTGCGGCTGCCACTGCTAAGATACCTGCCAGTCATCATCAATCGTATTTATTGAGCGCTTACTGTGTGCAGAGCACTGTACTAAGCGCTTGGAAAGTACAAATTGGCTACATATGGAGACAGTCCCTACCCAACAGTGGGCTCAGTCCCCTGTTACCAGAGCAGAGGAACCCTACTAACGGTAATAATTTGGAAAGGTACTATAATTACTGTTGTTACTTTTATCACGCTGAAGAATAATTCTTTTTAAGCACCCTTCTAAGCACATGGGCCGAGCACGTCTTCGGGTCAAGCAGCCGATTCTGGAGGCGGTTTGTCGGGGCGGCGATAGCCAAGTCCGCCGGTTTTATTAATTCTCCGGACGGACTCCTCTCGAACAAAGCCTCGGAGGCCCCAGAAGGGTGAGTCACTCAGCCGCACGTGCTCCGTCCAAACAGGAAAGTCATTTTTAACCCTGTTTTTTCTTTTTTTGGCGTTCGGCAAACTGACTCATATTACCGGCAGTCTGCTCTGTTTGCTTTAATAGAGCCCAAACTATTAAGCCAACACCAAGAAGCCGAGCCGCTCCAATACCTGCCATTTTTGGGGGCTTTAAAATTAAAAAAAAGCTTCACTCGCCACTGCCCATATTTACTGGAAACCATCTGTTACACCTCTGATTAAAGCACACTTGTAATGAGTTTGTTAGTGCACAGAATATGTCACGGGCGGGAGCCTGTTCGTGAAGCGGTGTTTTGGTAAATAAATAAGGCGCTTTAAAACTCTATTAGTTGAACACAGTAAGGCATTAAGATTTCGACCCAATGCACAGACTGGGCAGACTTACAGAATTTATCCTTTTTTTTCTCTCTCCTTTCTTGTAAGCCATGTTGCAATTCCTTTCCAATATACAGTCAGATGGCCTCTTATAATTGCAGTATCAAATCTTTGCCTCAATTTTCAACTGCAGGTGATTTCGAATGATTAAAGACGCACAACAGGGAATAAACAAAAATGCTTACATGCAATTATTTTTAATTAGTATTTGGCTATAAAGTGTATGCCTTCATAAAAAAGTCTGTTATTCACATAAACATCTGTTACCGCGCACACAAGGAAACACGCTCTCTTGTCTGTCATCACATCACCAAAACAGAAAATACTTAGGAAAAGCTGGACAGGAAAGGCAACACTTTTGAGTTTTTAAACAAAAGATACAATCATAACTGCCAAAACAGACAGAGAGCCCCACCTTTCAATTAACGCTGCTTACAATCAAAGGAAGAGCTATTACCGATGGAATTATGCTTGAAAACGCTAAAATAGACGGAATTATTCTTTGAAAACAATAGAATCTCGAAGCGCAAGACGATTTTAAATCCTTTGACTAATTTTGCCCCGCTGCCCACAATCAAAGGGTTTCCTGTTTGCATAAGTATGCCGACACCTTTTTTTTTTTTCCAGTGTTTTCTACTCTTGTTTTTATTCGTGACTACAAAACAAGTGGAAATACTGTGGCCGACTAAACTCCTGGTTCCAATACATGGCCCGAAAGTCAAATAGGGCTTATGGAAAATGAGAATATTTAATGGGAGCACGTCAGCAATGACCAAGTGAGGAGAAATGCCAGATATTTGTTATCAGTCAATAATAGTAATAATGTTTCAATTAATAATAATAATAATAACGTTGGTATTTGTTAAGTGCTTACTATAATAATAATAATGATAATAATGGCATTTGTTAAGTGCTTACTATGTGCCAAGCACTGTTCTAAGCACGGGGGAGATACAAGGTAATCAGGTTGTCCCACATGGGGCTCACAGTTTTAATCCCCATTTTACAGATGAGGTCACTGAGGCCCAGAGAAGTCAAGTGACTTGCCCTAAGTCACACAGCTGACAAGAGGTGGAGCAGGGATTTGAACCCATGACCTCTGACTCCAAAGCCCTTGCTCTTTCCACTGAGCCACGCTGCTTACTATGTGCCAAGCACTGTTCTAAGCGCTGGGGGGGGGGGGATGCAAGGTAATCAAGGTTGTCCCACGTGGGGGGTCACAGTCTTCAACCCCATTTTACAGATGAGGGAACTGAGGCCCAGAGAAAAATAATAATAATGGTGCTTGTTAAGCACTTACTATGTGCAGAGCACTGTTCTAAGCGCAGAGAAGTGACTTGCCCAAAGTCACACAGCTGACACGTGGCAGAGCCGGGATTAGAACCCATGACTTCTGACTCTCAAGCCCGGGCTCTTTCCACTGAGCCACGCTGCTTCTCAGTAGTATGTATTGCGCAGGTCACTGTATTGAGCACGTGGGTGAGACTGAGCCCCTTCCTTCCTCTCCCCCTCGTCCCCCTCTCCATCCCCCCATCTTACCCCCTTCCCTTCCCCACAGCACCTGTATATATGGATATATGTTTATACATATTTATTACTCTATTTATTTATTTATTTATTTTACTTGTACCTATCTATTCTATTTATTTTATTTTGTTAGTATGTTCGGTTTTGTTCTCTGTCTCCCCCTTTTAGACTGTGAGCCCACTGTTGGGTAGGGACTGTCTCTAGATGTTGCCAATTTGTACTTCCCAAGCGCTTAGTACAGTGCTCTGCACATAGTAAGCACTCAATAAATACAATTGATGATGATGATGATGACTATATAATAGAGTTAGGAGACATAATTCCTGTCTTCACGGAGTTTATAATCCCGCTGGGGAGACAGACGTTAAAATAAATCTCAGGTGGATGGAAGCAACAAGGTATAAAAACATGGACATGAATGCTGTGGGGGATAATGGGTGGGAAAAGAAGCAGCTTGGGCTAACGGAAAGAGCACCGCCTGAGAGTCAAGGGACCTGGGTTCGAATCCCAGTTCCGCCCCTTACCTGCTGTGTGACCTTGGACAAGTCACTTGACTTTTCTGGGCCTCAGTTCCCTCCTCTGTAAAAGGGGGATGAAGACTGTGAGCCCCACGTGGGACAGGGACTTTGTCCAACCTGACTAGCCGGTATCTACCCCAGCGCTTAGTACAGTGTCTGGAATGTGGTAAGCGCTTATAAAATACTCTAAAAAAAGAAAGGTACTCAGCAGTTTAGGTGACAGAAATACTAATGGGTCAGTTGGGGAGAAATGGGGTGGGGAGATGACAGTTTGGAGAGGGAAGGCTTCCTGGAGGAGGTGTGATTTTAGTTGGGTTTTGAGGATGGGGCATCCGGCGTACTAGCAGATTCATTCATTCATTCAGTTGTATTTATTGAGCGCTTACCGTGTGCAGAGCACTGTACTAAGCGCTGGGGAAGTACAAGTTGGCAACATATAGAGACGGTCCCTACCCAACAGCGGGAGGGAAGGAGGGAGGGAGAAAGAAGTAACCTCATCTGTAAAATGGGGATTAAGACTGTGAACCCCAAGTGGGACAACCTGATTACCTTGTATCTCCTCCAGTGCTTAGAATATCATCATCATCATCATCAATCGCATCTATTGAGCGCTTACTGTGTGCAGAGCACTGTACTAAGCGCTTGGGAAGTACAAACTGGCAACATATAGAGACAGTCCCTACCCAACAGTGGGCTCACAGTCTAAAAGGGGGAGACAGAGAACAAAACCAAACATACTAACAAAATAAAATAAATAGAATAGATATAAAAAGAATAGAATAGAACAGTGCTTGGCACATAGTATGTGCTTAACATACACCATCATTATTAAGAAAGGGTGTGACTGGAGGTCGATGGAAAGAGAGAAGAGAATGAATCATAGGAAGTCGGTGGCACTCTCCCAAGCGCTTAGCACACAGTAAGAGCTCAATAAATATGACTGAATTCATTCATTCATTCATTAAATCGTATTTATTGTGTACTTACTTTGTGCAAAGCACTGTACTAAGCATTTGGGAGAGTACACTACAACAACAGACAGACACATTCCCTGCCCACAACGAGCTCACGGTTGAAGTGGGAGACAGGCACTAATATAAATAAATTGATATATTAATTAATAAATACATAAATTATTATGCAGAGAAGAGAGAGAAGCACATAGAGAAACAGCATGGCTCAGTGGAAAGAGCCTGGGCTTTGGAGTCAGAGGTCATGGGTTCAAATCCCGGCTCTGCCAATTAATAATAATCATGGCATTTATTAAGTGCTTACTATGTGCAAGGCACTGTTCTAAGCGCTGGGGAGGTTACAAGGTGATCAGGTTGTCCCAAGGGGGCTCACAGTCTTAATCCCCATTTTACAGATGAGGGAACTGAGGCCCAGAGAAGTGAAGTGACTTGCCCAAAGTCACATAGCTGACAAGTGGCGGAGCTGGGATTTGAACCCATGACCTCTGACTCCAAAGTCTGTGCTCTTTCCATTGAGCCATGCTGCTTCCCCAATTGTCAGCTGTGTGACCCTGGGCAAGTCATTTAACTTCTCTGGGCCTCAGTTACCTCATCTGTAAAATGGGGATTAAAACTGTGAGCCCCCTGTGGGACAACCTGATCACCTTGTAACCTCCCCAGTGCTTAGAACAGTGCTTTGCACATAGTAAGCGCTTCATAAATTCATTCATTCATTCAATCATATTTATTGAGCGCTTACTGTGTGCAGAGCCTGTACTAAGCACTTGGGAAGTACAAGCTGGCAACATATAGGGACCGTCTCTACATGTTGCCGACTTGTACTTCCCCAGCGCTTAGTAGCTCTGCACACAGTAAACGCTCAATAAATATGATTGAATGAATGAATGAATATAGAGATGGTCGATCAATCAATCAATCTTATTTATTGAGCGCTTACTGTGTGCAGAGCTACTAAGCGCTTGGGAAGTCCAAGTTGGCAACATATAGAGACGGTCCCTACCCAACAGTGGGCTCACAGTCTAGAAGAGGGAGACAGACAACAAAATAAAACATATTAACAAAATAAATAAATGCCATCATTATTATCATTATAAATTACAGACATATACAGATGGATAGATATTTATGTGCTGTGGGGCTGGGAGGGAGGATGAATGAAGGAGCAAGTAAGAGCGGCGCAGAAGGGGGTGGGAGGGGAGGGGGACTTGGTCGGGGAAGGCTTCTTGGAGGAGATGTGCCTTCAATAAGGTTTTGAAGTAAGGGAGAGCAATTATCTGTCTGAGAGGAGGAGGAGGAAGGACATTTCAGGCCAAAGGAAGGATTTGGGCAAGTGGTGGGAGGTGAGATTAGATGAGATGGAGGCCCAGGGAGAAGGTTGGCGTTAGAGTTGCAAAATGTGCGGGCCACATGTCTGCTGTGTGACCTTGGGCAAGTCACCTAATCAATCAATCAATCAATCAATCGTATTTATTGAGTGCTTACTTTGTGCGGAGCACTGTACTAAGCGCTTGGGAAGTACAAGTCGGCAACATATAGAGACAGTCCCTACCCAACAGCAGGCTCACAGTCTAGAAGGGGGGAGACAGAGAACAAAGCCAAACATACTAACAAAATAAAATAAATAGAATAGATATGTACAAGTAAAATAAATAAATAAATAAATAGAGTAATAAATCTGCACAAACATATATACATATATACAGGTGCTGTGGGGAAGGGAAGCAGGTAAGGTGGGGGGATGGAGAGGGGGACGAGGGGGAGACTCCTAACTTCTCGGAGCCCCAGTTCCCTCATCTGTAAAATGGGGGTGATGACTGTGAGACCCACCAGAGACAACCTGATCACTTTGTATCACCCCAGCGCTTAGAACAGTGCTTTGCACATAGTAAGTGCTTAACAAATGCCATCATTATTATTATTAAGGAAGCAGGGCCTTCCCAGACTGAGCTCCCTCCTTCCTCTCCCCCTCCTCCCCCTCTCCATCCCCCCTGCCTTACCTCCTTCCCTTCCCCACAGCACCTGTATAGATGTACATATGTTTGTACAGATTTATTACTCTATTTATTTATTTATTTTACTTGTACATATCTATTCTATTTATTTTATTTTGTTAATATGTTTGGTTTTGTTGTCTGTCTCCCCCTTCTAGACTGTGAGCCCACTGTTGGGTAGGGACCGTCTCTATATGTTGCCAACTTGGACTTCCCAAGCGCTTAGTACAGTGCTCTGCACACAATAAGCGCTCAATAAATAAGATTGATTGATTGATTGATAGGAGAAGGCAAGGTGACTGAGTTCTTTAAAGTCGATGGTGAGGAGTTTCTGTCTGATGTGGAGGTGGATAGGCAACTACTAGAGAAGCAGCGTGGCTCAGTGGAAAGAGAGCTGGCTTTGGAAGCAGAGTCACGGGTTCAAATCCCAGCTCCTTCAATAGTCAGCTGTATGACACTGGGCAAGTCACTTCATTTCTCTGTGCCTCCGTTCTCTCATCTATAAAATGAGGATTAAGACTGTGAGCCCCCCTGGGACAACCTGATCACCTTGCAACCTCCCCAGCGCTTAGAACAGTGCTTTGCACATAGTAAGCGCTTAATAAATGCCGTCATTATTATTATTATTCTTGAGGAGCAGAGCAACACGGCCTGAACGTTTTAAACTGAGAGAGGGACTGAATGACTTCATGAATAAGAAATACAAGCGTGTGTGATTTGTTGTCCAAGGGAAGATGGACAAGTTTGAGGGGAGACCTAAGTGAATTAAAGCCATTAGAAGTTTCTGTTTGCTGAGGAGAGGAACGGACAAGCATTGGAGGTTATCAGGCAGTCATTTGGTCAGTTGTATTTATTGAGCACTTCCTGTATGCAGACTACTGTACTAAGCGCTTGGAAGAGTATAATGGAACAATGTATCTATAATTCTATATATCTCATCTGATTGTATTGACACCTATCTACTTGTTTTGTTCTGTTGTCTGTCCCCCCTATCTTGACTGTGAGACCATTGTTGGGTAGGGACCATCTCTATATGTTGCCGATTTGTAATAATAATAATAATGGCATTTGTTAAGCGCTTACTATGTGCAAAGCACTGTTCTAAGCGCTGGGGAGGGATACAAGGTGATCAGGTTGTCCCACGTGGGGCTCACCGTCTTAATCCCCATTTTACAAATGAGGTAACTGAGGCACAGAGAAGTGGAGTGACTTGCCCAAAGTCACACAGCTGACAAGTGGCGGAGCAGGGATTAGAACCCATGACCTCTGACTCCCAAGCCCGGGCTCTTTCCACTGAGCCACGCTGCTTCTCTGGGATTTGTACTCCCCAAGCGCTTAGCACAGTGCTCTGCACACAAAAAGCACTGAATAAATATAATTGAATGAATGAATGAAAGAATATGACAGAGACAATCCCTGCCCACATCAAGCTGACAGTCTAGATGGGGAGGCAGACATTAATCTCTAGACTGTGAGCTCGTTGCGGGCAGGGAATGTGTCTGTTGTTAATATGTACTCTTCCAAGCGCTTAGTGAAGTACTTTGCACACAGCAAATGCTCAATAAATATGATTGAATAGAAGTAAATACAATTTCAGGCAGGGAAATGTGTACAAAGCAATATTTAAGTAAAACAAATCATTGAGAAGCAGTGTGGCTCAGTGGAAAGTGCACAGACTTTGGAGTCAGAGGTCGTGGGTTCAAATCCCGGCTCCGCCACTTGTCAGCTGTGTGACTTTGGGCAAGTCACTTCACTTCTCTGGGCCTCAGTTCCCTCATCTGTAAAATGGGGATGAAGACTGGGAGCCCCCCGTGGGACAACCTGATCACCTTGTAACCTCCCCAGCACTTAGAAAAGTGCTTTGCATATAGTAAGCGCTTAACAAATACCCTTATTATTATTCAGTCGTATTTTTTGAGCACTTACTGTGTGCAGAGCACTGTACTAAGTTGTTGGAAAGTACAATTCAGCAACAGAGACAAACTCTGCCCAACAACAGGCTCTCCATCTAGAAGGGGGAGACAGACAACAAAACCAAACCAAACCAGTGGACAGGCAACAAAATAAGTAGTCAGGCACCGACGAGCACTGTACTTAGCGCTTGGGAAAGTCCAGCCTATCTGTCTGTAAACTATCTGTCTGAGGAATTTGGAGAGGGATATTAAGAGGGAGATGAGGTGACAATAATAATAATGATGGCACTTATTAAGCGCTTGCGATGTGCAAAGCACTGTTCTAAGTGCTGGGGAGGGAACAAGGTGATCAGGTTGTCCCAAGGGGGGCTCACAGTCTTAATCTCCATTTTACAGATGAGGGAACTGAGGCCCAGAGAAATGAAGTGACTTGCCCAAAGTCACACAGCCGACATTTGGCAGAGTCGGAATTTGAACCCATGACCTCTGACTCCAAAGCCTGAGTTCTTTCCACTGAGCCATGAGGTGATAGCTGGATAGTGCAATAGAGACAAAAGGGAGATGTTTTAAGATAAGACGCATGTGGGCATGTTTGAAAGCAAACGGCAAGGAGCATAATAATATAATAATAATAATGGCATTTGTTAAGCGCTTACTATGTGCAAAGCACTGTTCTAAGCGCTGGAGAGGCTACAATGTGATCAGGTTGTCCCACAGGGGGCTCACAGTCAATCCCCATTTTACAAATGAGGTAAGTGAGGCACAGAGAAGTGAAGTGACTTGCCCAGAGTCGCACAGCTGGCAAGTGGTGGAACTGGGATTTGAACCTATGACCTCTGACTCCCAAGCCCAGGCTCTTTCCACTGAGCCGCGCTGCTTCTAATAATAATGCTTCTAATAATAATAATGTCGGTATTTGTTAAGCGCTTACTATGCGCCAAGCACTGCTCTAAGCGCTGGGATAGATACAAGGTTATTAGGTTGTCCCACTTGAGGCTCCCAATCTTGATCCCCATTTTACAGATGAGGTCACTGAGGCACAGAGAAGTGAAGTGACTTGCCGAAAGTCACACAGCTGACAGGTGGTGGAGCCAGGATTAGAACCCACGACCTCTGACTACCAAGCCTGGGCTCTTTCCACTAAGCAGCGCTGCTTCTCTAATCAGAGAATCAGAGAGAATTGCTGGAATTGCAATGTAGCATCCAAAATAAATCCAAAGTCAAACACGAGAGAAAAGACGACATCAGTGCTCTCTTCTTGCGCAGTTTAGCTGCAAGATAATCATCATAATGAGTTTCTGTCCCACGCGGTGAGCTCATCTTAATCCCCATTTTACAGATGAGGGAACTGAGGCACAGAGAAGTGAAGTGACTTGCCCAAGGTCACACAGCAGACAAGTGGCAGAGCCGGGATTAGAACTCAGATGGATCTGACTCCGAGGCCTGGGCTGCTTCTAAGGTATTATCCGATTAATCAATCGTATTGATTGAGCGCTTGTCAAGGCAGACCGTAGGACTAAGCACTTGGAAGCGAATAATATCGATTAATTGTATTTATTGAGCACCTCAACGTGCAGAGCACTGTACAAACCACTAGAACAGTGCTTGGCACATAATAATAATAATAATAATGACATTTATTAAGCATTTATGATGTGCAAAGCACTGTAGTAAGCGCTGGGGAGGTTACAAGGTGATCAGGTTGTCCCATGGTGGGGGCTCATGGTCTTAATCCCCATTTTACAGATGAGGGAACTGAGGCCCAGAGAAGTGAAGTGACTTGCCCAAAGTCACACAGCTGACAAAGGGTGGAGCCGGGATTTGAACCCATGACCTCTGACTCCAAAGCCCGGGCCCTTTCCACTGTGCCATGCTGCTTCTTATAGTAAGCGCTTAACAAATGCCATCATTATTATTAGAAAACATTATCAACAGAGTTGGTAGACACATTCCCTGTCTATTACGAGCTTGCAGTCTAGAGGACTGAAGAGGACTGTACCCAAAGGACAAGAGTCATTTTGATCCTTAGGGAAGCAAAACAGGCTTGAGAGTCAGAGGACGTGGGTTCTAATCCTGCTCTGTCACATATCTCCCGTGTGACCATGGGGGAGTCACTGCCAACTTGTACTTCCCAAGTGCTTAGTACAGTACTCTGCACACAGTAAGCACAGTAAGCACTCAGTAGATACAATTGATTGATTCTCTTCTCTGTGCCTCAGTTTCCTCATCTGTAAAATGGGGATTAAGAGTGTGAGCCCCGTGTGGGACAGTTGCTCCGCACACAGTAAGCGCTCAATAAATGCGATTGAATGAATGAATGTATGACAGGACTGTTATTCAACCTGATTACCTTGCATCTACTCCAGCACTTAGTAGAGTGCTTGGCATGTAGCAGCGTGGCTCAGTGGAAACAGCCCGGGCTTGGGAGTCAGAGGTCATGGGTTCTAATCCCGGCTCTGCCACTTGTCAGCTCTGTGACTTTGGGCACGTCCCAACTTCTCTGCGCCTCAGTTTCCTCATCTGTAAAATGGGGATTAAGACTGTGAGCCCCATGCAGGACAACCTTGATTACCTTGTATTCTCCCCAGTGCTTAAAACAGTGCTAGGCACACAGTTAGTGCTTAACAAATGCCAATATTATTATTATTATTATTATTATTATTATTATTATTATTATTATTATTATTATGTAGTAAGCCCTTAAAAATCACAATTATTATTAGTAGTAGTAGTAGTATTTAGATCATTAAACAACAAAGAAACTAAATTTGAAGGAATAACTATGGACAACTCTCGGCATCCAACTCGATGCTAAAGACACCTGGATTCCAGGGAAGAGATGAGAAACAGGATTTTACGCTTAAGAGCCCAGAGATTTATTCCAGGGAAAATTCCAGAAGGCAAGACTAGGGCCCTCTCGTGCTCTTTCCAAAGAGAAGTCAGCGAAGGACCACGTCCCTCGTAAATAAGACAAGTCCTACGAAACCTACCCCAGCCCTTTGCTGAAAACCTGTTTCGATGTACAGTGAAATTCCATTTATCAATTAGATCCGCCCAGGAGTTTTATCTTCCTCCGTCGTGACGTCAAATGACATTCCGTTTCCTGCCCATTAGAGATTTTCTCTTTTCCAACGATGCCGTGTTCATTTTTTTTTATTTTTAAGCCTGGTGCTTTCGGAGTAAGTCCAGATCGGCTCTAATTAACGGCTTTCTGGCTTATTTGGAAAAATGAAGTGCGCTTTGACATTCTTTTTTGATCTCAAGTCAGACGACTGGGGATTTTGAAGGTGAATGATCCTCTTTATTTAGAACTCGGAGAGTTCAAGTCTCTAACTGTATCATTCGATCACCTATTGGGTGAAGGGGTACTAACTGGCCACCTGCTGGGTATAGAGCACTGTATTGGACACCTGTTGGTGGCAGAGCACTGTACTGGACACCTACTGTGTGCAGAGTACACTACAAGGATACACTACCATCACTGGCCTTAAGGCCTTAATAATAATAATAATAATAATAATAATAATGGCATTTGTTAAGTGCTTACTATGTGCAAAGCACTGTTCTAAGCTCTGGTGATTAGGTTGTCCCACGGTGGGCTCACAGTCTTAATCCCCATTTTACAGATGAGGTAACTGAGGCACAGAGAAGTTAAGTGACCTGCCCAAAGTCACACAGCTGACAGTTGCCAGAGTGGAATTTGAACCCACGACCTCTGACTCCAAAGCCTGGGCTCTTTCCACTGAGCCACATTGCTTCACCTTACAATCAGTGAAGGGCCTTGTACACAGTAGGCGCTCAATAAATGCGATTGATTGAAAGAGTCTAATCAATCAATCAATCAGTCAATCAATCGTATGTACTGAATGCTTCCTCTGGGCAGAGCACTGAACTAAACACTTCGGAGAGAACATTACAATAGAAATGTTGGGATTTCATTACAATAGGTGGGATCACAATCTTACAATCTCCTGGTGCGAACAGGCAAAATATAGTTTTTAAAAGTGTATAACGGAGCAGGGATAAGTGGTCTACACCTACTGAATAATAATAATAATAATAATAATAATATTTTTAAGCACTTACTACATGCCAGGAACTGTACTAAGCGTTGGAATGGGTACAAGCAAATTGGGTTGGACAGAGTCCCTGTTCCATGTGGGGCTCACAGTCTCAATCCCCATTTTGTTCATTCATTCGAGCCCGCCGTTGGGTAGGGACCGTCTCTATATGTTGCCAACTTGTACTTCCCAAGCACTTAGTACAGTGCTCTGCACACAGTAAGCACTCAATAAGTACGATTGAATGAATGAATGAATGAATGAATTCAATCGTACTTATTGAGCGCTTACGGTGTGCAGAACATTTTACGGTTGAGGTAACTGGGGCACATTCATTCATTTCATTCAATCGTATTTAGTGAGCGCTTACTGTGTGCAGAGCACTGTACTAAGCGCTTGGGAAGTACAAGTTTACAACATATAGAGACAGTCCCTACCCAACAGTGGGCTCACAGTCTAGAAGGGGGAGACAGACAACAAAACAAAACATGTGGATAGGTGTCAAGGCGTCAGAACAAATAGAATTAAAGTTAAATGCACATCATTAACAAATTAAATAGAATAGTGAAGTGAGAGCACAGAGAAGTGAAGTGACTTGCCCGAAGTCACACTGTAGACAGAGCAGGGATTAGAACTCAGGACATTCTGACACCCAGGCACGGGCTCTAGCCAGTAGGCCACGCTGCTTCCCAATGAATAAATCATTGAATTTGCAAATAAATCATTGAATTTACAAATAAATAGTCCTATAAGAATATGGATTTGTGGATCGGGGCTTGATTTACGTGGCTAGTTTGCATTCTCCGGGCCCGGGTGACTCAGCCTCTTTTATTATTATTTGTTAAGCGCTTATTATGTGCCAAGCACTGTACTAACCCTTCGGGTAGATAAAAGATAATCAGGTAAAAGATAAACAGCCCGTGTTCCACATGGGGTCCCAGTCTTAATCCCCATTTTACCAGTGAGGTAACTGATTCATTCATTCATTCATTCATTCATTCATTCAATCGTATTTATTGAGCGCTTACTGCGTGCAGAGCACTGTACTAAGCGCTTGGGAAGTACAAGTGGACCACCTATAGAGACGGTGAGGCTCGGGGAAGTGAAGTGAATTGCCCAAGGTCACACACAGCCCACACGTGGCGAAGGCAGGATTAGAACCCAGATCCTTCTGCCTGGCAAGCCCGTGATTGCTCCACTGGACTGCGCTGCTTCTCCGGTCAAGGATTTGCGGAGGAATCCAGTGTCTGGCTTGGTGGCTCTTTGCCTTTCCCAATCAATCGATCGAACAATCAACAGTACTTACTGAGCAAAGCCTGGAGTATAGAAAATGAGGTGAGATTTTAGAATCACTTTAATAATAATAATGAGAGCATTTATTAAGCACTTACTGTGTGCAAAGCACTGTTCTAAGCGCTGGGGAGGTTACAAGGTGGTCAGGTTGTCCCACGGGTGGCTCACAGTCTTCATCCTTATTTTACAGATGAGGTAACTGAGGCCCAGAGAAATGTAGTGACTTGCCCAAAGTCACACAGCTGACAATTGGCAGAGCTGGGATTTGAACCCGTGACCTTGGACTCCAAAGCCCGGGCTCTTTCCACTGAGCCACGCTGCTTCTCTTTGAATTCATTCACGCTGCTTTGAATTCATTCGTTCAATCGTATTCATTGAGCGCTTCCTGTGTGCAGAGCACTGTACTAAGCGCTTGGAAAGTCCAATTCAGCAACAGATAGAGGCGGTCCCTACCTAACAACGGGCTCACAGTCTAGAGGGGGGAGACAGACAACAAAACAAGTAGACAGGAATCAATACCATCAAAATAGATAAAAGAGAATTATAGATATATATACATCATTAATAAAATAAGAATGTGTCTGTTATGTTATTATTCATTCAATCATATTTATTGAGTGCTTATTGTGTGCAGAGCACTGTACTAAGTGCTTGTTATATTATACTCTCCCTGGTGCTTAGTACAGTATTCATTCATTCATTCATTCAATTGTATTTATTGAGCGCTTACTGTGTGCAGAGCACCCTACTAAGCACTTAGGAAGTACAAGTTGGCAACATATAGAGACAGTCCCTACCCAACAGTGGGCTCACAGTCTAGAAGGGGGAGACAGACAACAAAACAAAATGTATAAACCAAATAAAATAAATAGAATAAATATGTACAAGTAAAAGAAATAAATAGAGTAATAAATATGTACAAACATATACATTCATTTATTCAATCAGTCGTATTAAGTGCTGTACTAAGCTCCTGGAAAGTCCAATTCAGCAACAGAATGACTGACTGTTATACCCTCTGAAGTGCTTAGTACAGCCTTGGCCCAAAGTAAGAGGTCAATGAGTATTATTGATTGATTGACTGAGATTGGTAATTCACTCCTCATAGTTACAGATAGTTTGACTTCTTTCTGCTCAGCATGGATGGGTTCTGTAAGTATTTACCATTGCTAAAAAATCATAAAATGAAAGCCCCGATTATTTCAGCTAGTGCGGAATCTGACTCTCCGAAGCCCCAGGACTGACCAAAGGAGTTGATTTAAACCAATCCCAATCCATAAGTGGTAGTTATTGAGTGCTTACTGTGGGCATAGCACTGTGCTAAGTGCTTGGGAAAGGACAACAGAGTTGGTAGACACGTTCCCTGCCCATCGGGAACTTACAGTCTAGAGCACCCTGATTAATTTTAATAAAATAAACTATGGATAGTCATTCATTCAATCGCATTAATTGAGCACTTACTGTGTGCAGAGCACTGTACTAAGCACTTGGGAAGTACAAGTCGGCAATATATAGAGATGGTTCCTACCCAACAACAGGCTCACACTCTAGAAGTAGGAGAGAGACAACAAAACAAAACATGTAGACAGGTGTCAAAATTGTCAGAACAAATAGAATTATAGCTATATGCGCACCATTAACAAAATAGATAGAATAATAGTAAATATGTACAAGTAAAATAAATAGAGTAATAAATCCGTACAAATATATACAAGTGCTGTGGGAAGGGGAAGGAGGTAGGGCCGGGGGGATGGGGAGGAGGAGAGGAAAAAGAGGGATCAGCCTGGGAAGGCCTCCTGGAGGAGGTGAGCTCTCAGTAGGGCTTTGAAGGGAGGAAGAGAGCTAGCTTGGTGGATGGGCGGAGGGAGGGCATTCCGGGCCAGGGGGAGGATGTGGGTCGAGGGTCGATGGCGGGACAGGCGAGAACGAGGCCCGGTGAGGAGGTGAGCGGCAGAGGAGCGGAGGGTGCGGGCTGGGATGGAGAAGGAGAGAAGGGAGGTGAGGTAGGAGGGGGCCAGGGGATGGACAGCCTTGAAGCCCAGGGTGAGGAGTTTTTGCTTCATGCAAAGGTTGATAGGCAACCACTGGAGATTTTTGAGGAGTGGAGTGACATGCCCAGAGCATTTCTGTACAGAGATAATCTGGGCAGCTGACTGAAGTATAGACTGAAGTGGGGAGAGACAGGAGGATGGGAGAGCAGAGAGGACGCTGATACAGTAATCCAGTCGGGATAGGATGAGAGATTGAACCAGCAGGGTGGCAGTTTGGACGGAGAGGAAAGGGCGGATCTTGGAGATGTTGCGGAGGTAAGACCGGCAGGTTTTGGTGACGGATCGGATGTGAGGGGTGAACGAGAGAGCGGAGTCGAGGATGACACCAAGGTTGCGGGCTTGTGAGACGGGAAGGATGGTAGTGCCGGCTGCAGTGACGGGAAAGTCACGGGGAGGGCAGGGTTTGGGAGGGAAGATAAGGAGTTCAGTCCATATGTACATAAGTGCTGTGGGGCTGAGGGTGGAGTGAAAAGCAAGTATCTTGTCACTTTAGAAATACAAAGTGCTTGTACACTTTGTGTACAATATAATATAAAATACAATAATTTTGTTATATTGTAAGCTATTTGAGGGGTGGCATTATATTAACTCATTCATTCATTCAATCATTTATTGAGCACTTACTGTGTGCAGAGCACTGTATTAAGTGCTCGGTAGAGTACTATATAACAATGAACAGACACATTCCCTGCCCATGAAGAGCTCATGGTCTAGAGTGGTAAGCAGCGTGGCTCAGTGGAAAGAGCCCGGCTTTGGAGTTGGAGGTCATGGGTTCAAATCCCATCTCCACCACTTGTCAGCAGTGTGACTTTGGGCAAGTCACTTCACTTCTCTGGGCCTCACTTACCTCATCTGTAAAATGGGGATGAAGACTGGGAGCCCCCCGTGGGACAACCTGATCATCTTGTAACCTCCTCAGAGCTTAGAACAGTGCTTTGCACATAGTAAGTGCTTAACAAATACCATCGTTATTACTTTTAGACTGTGAGCCCCTTTTAGACTGTGAGCCCACTGTTGGGTAGGGACTGTCTCTATATGTTGCCAATTTGTACTTCCCAAGTGCTTAGTACAGTGCTCTGCACATAGTAAGCACTCAATAAATACGATTGATGATTATCATTATCATTATTATTATTATTTGAGGAGTGAGGGTATTCCAGGCCAGAGGCAGGAGGTGGGCTGTTGGATTCTCCCAGGTTCCTAGTACAGTGCTCATAAGTCACATAGTAAGTACCCTCTATCAATCAATCAATCAATCAATCGTATTTATTGAGCGCTTACTGTGTGCAGAGCACTGTACTAAGCGCTTGGGAAGTACAAATTGGCAACATATAGAGACAGTCCCTACCCAACAGTGGGCTCACAGTCTAGAAGGGGGAGACAGAGAACCAAACAAAACATATTAACAAAATAAAATAAATAGAATAGATATGTACAAGTAAAATAAATAAATAGAGTAATAAATATGTACAAACATATATAAATATAAGCTCATGACTAGACTGTAGCTAGACTGTAAGCTCATGACTGGCAGGAAACATATCTGCTTTTTCTCTAGTTCTGTACTCTCCCAAGCGCTTAGAACAGTGCCCTGCTCATAGTAAGTGCTCAGTAAATACCACTGATTGATTGATAGTAAGTTACACATAAATAAATAATAATAATAAATAATGATGGCATTTAAGTGCTTACTGTGTGCAAAGCACTGTTCTAAGCGCTGTGGGGAATCCAAGGTGATCAGATATTGTCCCACGTGGGGCTCACAGTCTTCATCCCCGTTTTCCAGATGAGGTCACTGAGGATCAGAGAAGTGAAGTGACTTGCCCAAGGTCACACGGCAGACATGTGGCGGGGCCGGGATTAGAACCCATGACCTATGACTCCCAAGCCCGGGCTCTTTCCACTGAACCACACTGCCTCTCATTCCTTATCTTACGAACTAGAGAGTTGTTCTTAATTCCATCCTGCAGGAACCAAGGAAAATCCTCACAGATTCCCAGAATGGATCCCATTTGCCATCCATCAAGGCATCTGGGATCTGATCTAATCTGTCAAGTTACTGGTCAGCGGTTGTATTCACGGATGCCTTTTCGCACAAAATTGTGGAGTTAATCCCTCTTCCTCTGAGTGTTCCTGGAACTGGCCGCTGAACAACTCAAAACTGGGTTCCCCTGGACTTCTTCTGAATAGAATAAGAGCTCAATAACTATGATGGATTGATCGATTTCTTCATTAATTAACATACTAAGAAGCTCCCTGCGTTGCGGGGAGAGAGATGGGAGAATTTTTTTTAAGCCATAAACAGATTTTTTTTAAATTAATGCAAACAGCTAAAATAAAGGCCCTAAACACAATAGGTGTTCTCATTTTTTCTTTTACTGCGGATCTTTAAATTATTGGAAACTTGTCTCGTTGCCAGCTCAGACTGGCTCCAAGCCAAAATGGATGCGTATGTTCTCATCCTCGCCTGGACATTTTTGTGGGAAAGATTGGGAAAAAAAAATACCCTATTTTTAAAAATAGCAATCTACTCCGGAGGGAAGGCAAAGAGAAACTCTGAGAACTAGTCCGTTTGGGCAGAAATGTTCTGATTCCCTTGTCCATCTTTCGTTTGTTCCTTAGTCGAGAGCAGTCAGATAAATCTATCGATTAATCGACGCTATTTACTGTCGTGAGAACACAAGATTTTAAGAATCTCTTTTTTCTTCTCCCACTCCTGTGTTGCCGTTGCGCTTGGATTTGCTCCCTTTACTCACCCCTTCCTCAGCTCCACAGCATCTAGGTACGTAGCTGTAATTTATTTATTTATATTAAAGACTGTCTCCTCCTTTAGATTTTAAGCTCCTTGTGGGCAGGGAACGGGTCTACCAACTTTGTTCTATTGTACGCTCCCGACCACTTGATACAGTGCTCAGCACAACAGTAAGCCCTCAATAAAAGCAGCGTGGCTCAGTGCAAAGAGCCCGGGCTTTGGACTCCGAGGTCATGGATTCAAATCTCGGCTCCGCCAGTTGTCAGCTGGGTGACTTTGGGCAGGTCACTTCACTTCTCTGGGTCTCAGTTACCTCATCTGCAAAATGGGGATTAAGATTGCAAGCCCCACCTAGGGAACAACCTGATCACTCTGTTAACCTCCCCAGCACTTAGAACAGTGCTTTGCACATAGTAAGTGCCTAATAAATACCATTAAATATATATATATAAATATGTTTATATATATATATATATGTATATATATACATATACATAGACATATACATAGAAGCAGCGTGGCTCAGTGGAAAGAGCACAGGCTTTGGAGTCAGAGGTCATGGGTTCAAATCCCAGCTCTGCCACTTGTCAGCTGCGTGACTTCGGGCAAGGCACTTAACTTCTCTGGGCCTCAGTTACCTCATCTGTAAAATGGGGATGAAGACTGGGAGCCCCATGTGGGACAACCTGATCACCTTGTAACCTCCCCAGCGCTTAGAACAGTGCTTTGCACATAGTAAGCGCTTAATAAATGTCATTATTATTATTATTATATACATATATATACACATATACATATATATACATATATCTATATACACATTCACACACACACACACATATATATGTGTGTGTATGTGTATATAGATATATGCATATATAAATCCCTCTGGCACCTTCCCCCTCATCCTTCAACAAAGTCAAATGAACGTACAGCTTTTCAGCTAGAAAGTGCAAAGACCGTCTTCTTCTCCGGATGGGCCCTGTCATTTCCCATTCTCTCTTAATGACCAAGTTTTGGAGATGATTTGGCTTCACGTCAACATCAACGCGACTGTGGGGCCCGAACAACGGTTCATTCCCGGGAAATAAATCTCTCCCCTTCTCTCCATTTCTTCTTCATAAAGGGTTTGGCTTCACCTCCGTGTTTATCTTTCATTCAAAAGCCATCACAGAGTCGTAATTTTATTGGAACTGAATGCTATCTCATAATTACACGTGAAAGGGTTCTACATCCGCTCTCCCATTTCTCACACGTGTTCCGGCCTAACGATGGCGGAGGAGCCACCGTCCCCGCTGCGGGAAATGTCAGGACGGATGGAATTGTGTCCAAATGGAGAGGAAAACTCCTCCGCTCCGGAGCACGAGGCGAAACGACACAAGAGGTGACTTGGATGGAACTGAAATCTTGGGCTCTGGAAAGGACACAGAAGTTGAGGCGGCGATTTTAATGAGTATGAAGGAGGGAATAAATCTCCCTGGATTATATTAGCCCGGGCAGGTTTTAATTGCGTCTACAATTGGAATGGGATAATGTTGCTGACTGGTGGATTGGAGAGAGTGTCTTCCGTCCGCCGCTTAGCAGCACTGTTGTTTTTCTTTTATTTTAATTCAGGGTTTTTTTGGTATTTGTTAAGCGCTGACTATGTGTCCAACATTGGTCTAAGCACTGAGATGGAGACAAGGCAATCAGGTTGGACACAGCCCCTGTCCCACATGGGGCTCACAGTCTAAGTAGGTATTTACAGTTGAGGAAACTGAGGCCCAGAGAAGCAAAGTGATTTGCCCAATGTCACACAGGAAGCACTCAGCAGATCCATCATCATCATCAATCGTATTTATTGAGCACTAACTATGTGCAGAGCACTGTACTAAGCGCTTGGGAAGTACAAATTGGCAACATATAGAGACAGTCCCTACCCAACAGTGGGCTCACAGTCTAAAAGGGGGAGACAGAGAACAAAACCAAACATACTAACAAAATAAAATAAATAAATAGATCCAGGATTAGAACCCAGGTCCCCAGGTCCTCTGACTCCCAGGCAATAATAGCAATAATAATTGTGGTATCTTGTTAAGCGCTTACTATGTGCCAGACACTGTACTAAGCGCTGGGGGGCTACAAACAAATCGGGTTGGACACAGCCCCTATCCCACATAGGGCTTACCGTCACCACCCCCATTTTCCAGATGAGGTCACTGAGGGCCAGAGAAGGGAAGTAATAATAATGATGGTATTTGGTAAGTGCTTACTATGTAGCAAGCACTGTTCTAAGCTCTGGGGGAGATAGAAGGTAATCGGGTTGTTCCACGTGGGGCTCACAGTCTTAATCCCCATTTTACAGATGAGGTAACTGAGGCACAGAGAAGTTAAGCGACTTGCCCAAAGTCGCACAGCTGACAAGCGGTGGAGGAGGGATTAGAACCCATGACTTTCTGATTACCAGACCCGGTTCTAGCCGTACGTCATGCTCCTTCTCTAATGCTCTGCTCCATATATATGAATGTGTATAATAATAATAACAATGATGGCATTTATTAAGTGCTTACTATGTGTCAAGCACTGTTCTAAGCGCTGGGGAGGTTACAAGGTGATCAGGTTGTCCCACGGGGGGCTCACCGTCTTCATCCCCATTTGACAGATGAGGGAACTGAGGCCCAGAGATGTCAAGTGACTTGCCCAAAGTCACTCAGCTGATAAGGGGCGGAGCCGGGATTTGAACCCATGACCTCTGACTCCAAAGCCCGGGCTCTTTCCACTGAGCCACGCTGCTTCTCTCTCTACATATATATATATACATATATATATATATACATGTATACACTATTTGACTTTGTTGAAGACTGAGTTCCCATTTCTAGACTGTGAGCCCGTTGTTGGGTAGGGATTGTCCCTATCTGTGGCCGAATAGTACATTCCAGGCGCTTAGTACAGTGCTCTGAACATAGTAAGCTCTCAATAAATATGACTGAATGAATGAACTGTATATATGTACATATGTTTGTACATATTTTTTACTCTATTTATTTATTTATTTTATTTGTACCTATCTATTCTATTTATTTTATTTTGTTAGTATGTTTGGTTTTGTTCTCTGTCTCCCCCTTTTAGACTGTGAGCCCACTGTTGGGTAGGGACTGTCTCTAGATGTTGCCAATTTGTACTTCCCAAGCACTTAGTACAGTGCTCTGCACATAGTAAGCGCTCAATAAATACGATTGATGATGATGATGATGATGAATGAACTGAAGGAGTGGTTACTATAGAGACCAGGCTCACCAGCTACAAATGATAATAATGGTAGTTGTTCTGCAGTTTCTGTGATCCAAGAAATGTTGGAGTCAGTACACTTTCCCAGGGCTTCATCCTACATACGCAAAGTCCCATATTCCTGGACAAAGGCGACTCTTTCACAGTTTGGGGCTCGGGTGGTTGGTAATTAACAATCCGGGGGCTAATTAGGAAGAACGATTCCCTTATTAACCCACGGTAATCTAGAGAGGAGAGTTGTTAATATAGTTCAGAAACAGAATGTTCTTTGTTTCACCTTCTCCTCAGCAACCTCCAGACTGTGAGCCCACTGTTGGGTAGGGACTGTCTCTATATGTTGCCAACTTGTACTTCCCAAGCGCTTAGTACAGTGCTCTGCACACAGTAAGCGCTCAATAAATACGATTGATTGATTGATTGTCCATCCACCTCTAAATAATAATAATAATAATGGCATTTGTTAAGTGCTTACTATGTGCAGAGCACTGTTCTAAGCGCTGGGAAGGTTACAAGGTGATGAGGTTGTCCCACGTGGGGCTCACAGTCTTCATCCCCATTTTACAGATGAGGGAATTGAGGCTCAGAGATGTGAAGTGACTTGCCCAAGGTCACACAGCAGACATGTGGTGGAGTCGGGATTTGAACCCATGACCTCTGACTCCAAAGCCCGTGCTTTTTCTACTGAGGCACGCTGCTTCTTAACATCAAACAGAAAATTCTTGTCTTCAGCTTTGAAACACCCCATCGGCTAACCCCATCCTATCTGACCTCCCTGATTTCCTGCCACCACGCAGCCCACGCACTTTCATCCTCCCGCTTCCAGCCTGGAATGACCTCCCGCCTCAAATAATAATAATAATGGTGGTATTTGTTAAGTGCTTACTATGGGCCAAGCCCTGTTCTAAGTGCTGGGGGGGATGCAAGGTGATCAGGTTGTCCCATGGGCGGCTCAGTTTTTATCCCCATTTTACAGGTGAGGGAACTGAGGCGCAGAGCAGTGAAGTGACTTGCCCAAAGTCACACAGCTGACAATTGGCGGAGCCGGGATTTGAACCCCTCACCTCTGACTCCAAAGCCCAGGCTCTTTCCACTGAGCCACGTTGCTTCGACTCCTCCCCAGTTCAGAGCCTTACTGAAGGCCCATCTCCTTTTAGACTGTGAGCCCACTGTTGGGTAGGGACTGTCTCTATATGTTGCCAATTTGTACTTCCCAAGCGCTTAGTACAGTGCTCTGCACATAGTGAGCACTCAATAAATACGATTGATGATGATGATGAAGAGGCCTTCCCTGACTCAGCCTGACTTTTCCTCTTCTCCCACTCAGTTCTGGGTCACCATGACTTGCTCCCTTTAATAATAATAATAGAAATAATGGCATTTATTAAGCGCTTACTATGTGCAAAGCACTGCTGTAAGCACTGGAGAGGATACAAGGTGATCAGGTTGTCCCACGTGGGGCTCACAGTCTTCATCCCCACTTTGCATCCGAGGTAACTGAGACCCAGAGAAGTGAAATGACTTGCCCAAAGTCACATGGCTGACAAGTGGTGGAGGCGGGATTAGAACCCATGACCTCTGACTCCAAAGCCCGGGCTCTTACCACTGAGCCACGCTGCTTCCCCCTCCCAGCCCCACAGCACTTATCCAAAATTCAGAAAGAGCCCGGGCTTTGGAGTCGGAGGTCATGGGTTCAAATCCCGGCTCTGCCAATTAGCTGTGTGACTTTGGGCAAGTCACTTAACTTCTCTGGGCCTCAGTTACCTCATCTGTAAAATGGGAGTGAAGACTGTGAGCACCCCCCGTGGGACAACCTGATCATCTTGTAACCTCTCCAGCGCTTAGAACAGTGCTTTAAGTAAGCACTTAATAAATGCTATTATTATTATTATTATTATTATTTTTATTATTACTATTATTATCATTATTATCATTATCATTATCATTATTATCAGTGTCTGTCTTCCGCTCTAGACCACGAGCTCACTGTGGGCAGGGAATGTGTCTGTTTATTGTTATATTGTACTCTACCGAGAGCTTAATACAGTGCTCTGCCCACAGTAAGTGCTCAATAAATACAATTAACTGACAGACTGCCCTTTTATTGCTCCTCTTTTCCATTTTTATCCTTTTATTTGCCCCATGTGTCCATCGCTGTAGTTTATTCTGAAGCTACGGGCCCCTTGGGGGGCAATGAAGGGGTCTAATTCTCATCCGGCATGGCTCAGTGGAAAGAGCCCGGCCTTTGGAGTCAGAGGTCAGGGGTTCAAATCCCAGCTCCGCCAGTTGTCAGCTGTGTGACTTTGGATGAGTCACTTAACTTCTCTGGGCCTCAGTTCCCTCATCTGTAAAATGGGGATTAGGACTGTGAGCTCCCCCTGGGACAACCTGATCACCTTGCAACCTCCCCAGCACTTAGAACAGTGCTGTGAACACAGTAAGTGCGTAATAAATGCTATTATTATTATTATTATTATTATTATTATTATTATGATAGAAGCAGCGTGGCTCAGTGGAAAAGAGCCCGGGCTTTGGAGTCAGAGGTCAAGGGTTCAAATCCCGGCTCCGCCAATTGTCAGCTGTGTGACTTTGGATGAGTCACTTAACTTCTCTGGGACTCAGTTCCCTCATCTGTAAAATGGGGATTAGGACTGTGAGCTCCCCCTGGGACAACCTGATCACCTTGCAACCTCCCCAGTGCTTAGAACAGTGTTTTCCACATAGTAAGCGCTTAATAAATGCTATTATTATTATTATTATTATTATTATTATTATTATTATCCAACTGCTTTTTCCCCAGCCCTTAGTCCAGTGCTTTTCACAAACTAGACGTTCAATAAATTATTATTATTATTATAAATTATAAATTATTACCGAGAAGCAGCATGGCCTAGTGGATACAGCCCGGGCCTGGGAGTTACAAGGTCCTGGGTTCTAATCCTGGCTCCGCCACTCGTCTGCTGTGTGACCTCGGGCAAGTCACTTCACGTCTCTGGGCCTCAGTTACCTTATCTGTAAAATGGGGATTGAGACTGTGAGCCCCATGTGGGACAGGGGCTGCGTCCAACCCGATCAGCTGGTATTCACCCCGGCACTTTGCACAGTGCCTGGCACATAGTAAGTGCTTAACAAATACCGCATTTTTGATTATATTGTGCCTCTGGGCCTCGCTCACCTCATCTGGAAAATGGAGATTGAAACCGTGTTCCCCACGTGGGACAGGGACTGTGTCCACCCCAGTGCTTAGTACAGTGCCTGGCACGTAGTAAGCGCTTAACAAAATATCATAATTATAAATTATAAATACTTCCAAATGAATGCCTTCGTCCAGTGCTTTTCACAAAGTAGGCGCTTCAGAAATACTCGTGAATGAATGGATAAATCCGCTTACTGGAACAGAGGAAACACTTCGAGGTCAGAAGTGGGATCTGTTTCCACAACCAGATAAAAAGGATATTTTGTTTTTTCCACTAAGCCCCTGGGCCATCCTATGGGAGTATTCAGCCATCATGAGCTCCCGGGGGCTTATTTAAGATCAGAAAGTGGCCCCTTGGTGGTTTATTTAAAAGTGTGCTGTCGATTATAATGGTGCTAAGATTAAGTTTTTATCTCTTCTTGATCACGGCTGTTGTACTGAGGGCTAATTATGTCTACCACTGCCTTATTAGTGTTGCCCAATCAAAGCTCACGTAGATGGTATTTTCAGGAGTTGTTTTTTTTTTCTCTTTACCCTTTTTATTTCTATTTTTTTTTTCCGTTTCCACAAGAGGACCGGTGGGTATTCTCCGCCGGAATAGGAAAGGAATGATTAATTCAAAGTTCAGGGCAAGGCAGGGTCAGGCGGGAAATGTTAGTGGATAGAGTGAGTGTTTCAAGATGAATTTGTGACTTGAAACATCATTTTGCGATGCATTTTCTGGTTTGCCATCAGGGGAAGTGCACGGGGTGACAGGCAAGTGATCACAGTGTTTTGGTGCAATGTTCTACGATGGGCTTTTCATAAAAATTAGCTGACAATGTCACGAGTATACAAGTCAATTTATAGCTTTCATACCGGACTGGCGTTCCCCAAACAATTTCCAATCGCTTGGGCTTTTTATTAAGTTTATCGTTCTTTTATCGTCCGGTGGAGTGTAAGCGGTGAGATTACAAAGAAATGTAAGTTGCGCAGGATATGAAGTCAAGCTCGTAGAATTAGGAGAGGCGCGAGCGGAGGGAAGCAAAAATTAATTCCAATCGCCGGCAAGAGGAGAAGACGGGGTGCGTCGACGGCTTGGATGGAGAAAGTGGAAAGTTGACGCGCCGTGGAAGTTGAGGAGCAAAGTTGGGCCGAAGCGTCTCGTCTGTCTTTCTGTCCGACTCTCGATCGATTCCTCTTTATGGTTGTACATATTTATTACTCTATTTATCTATTTATTTATTTATTTATTTATTATTTATTTATTTATTTATTTATTTATTTTACTTGTACGTTTCTATCCTACTTATTTTATTTTGTTGGTATGTTTGGTTCTGTTCTCTGTCTCCCCCTTTTAGACTGTGAGCCCACTGTTGGGTAGGGACTGTCTCTATGTGATGCCAATTTGTACTTCCCAAGCGCTTAGTACTGTGCTCTGCACATAGTAAGCGCTCAATAAATACGATTGATTGATTGATTGATTGATTTTGGAGGCCTTTCATTTTAGCGCTTCCCAACTGGCTTCCTATTTTTTGGTTTTCTTCCTCGCCGGTGGTTGACACAATTGAAGCCCAGGCACTGAGGCGGTGGATCTCTCTCCCCGAAATCCCGGCTAATAATCTACGCCGTGTGAGCCGGCGAGAAGACTCTCTCCACCTCCTTTCTCCCCAAAGAACAGCTGTTTATCATCTCAGCTAATATGCCGGCCGGCAGAGCAGAAAATCAGACTTCTCGACTTTAATGATACATCCTAAATTCTCAGGTTTAGAGAAAAATGCATTTTACATGTATCTTTGCCTATTTTGAAATAATTATCGTTTCTGCTCTTCTTCCTTCACAGTCTTTTAGACTGTGAGCCCACTGTTGGGTAGGGACTGTATGTGTTGCCAATTTGTACTTCCCAATCGCTTAGTACAGTGCTCTGCACATAGTAAGCGCTCAATAAATACGATTGATTGATTGATTGATTGATTGATTCTTCCTCATGCCTACTAGGGTTTATGACTGATTTTTCTGTTACAGTGATCAAGAGAGGCCTTCCCTGACTAAGCCCTTCCTTTCCTCTTCTCCCACTCCCTTCTGCATTGCCCAACTTGCTCCTTTTTCCTTTTTCTCTTCCCCCCGTCCAGCCCCACAGTGTTTATATCCATATCTGTAATAATAATAATAATAATAATAATAATAACAAATAATAATAATAATGACGGTACTCGTTAAGCGCTTACTCTGTGCAAAGCACTGTTCTAAGCGCTGGGGGGGGATACAAGGGGATCAGGTCATCCCACGTGGGGCTCACAGTCTTAATCCCCATTTTACAGATGAGGGAACTGAGGCCCAGAGAAGTGAAGTGACTTGCCCAAAGTCACACAGCTGACAAGTGGTGGAGCGGAATTTGAACTCATGACCTCTGACTCCAAAGCCCGGAGTCAGACAAGCTTCATTCATCTGTATCAATATCTGTCTCCCCCGGGGCAGCCTAGGAGCTAGAGCCCAGGACCTGGGTTCTAATCGCGGCTCCACCACTTGTCTGCTGGGTGATCTTGGATAAGTCACTTCACTTCTCTGGGTCTCAGTTCCCTCGTCTGTTAAATGGGGATGAAGACTGGGAGTCCCGTGTGGAACATGAACTGTGTCCAACCCGATTAGCTTGTATCAGCCCCAGCGCTTAGTACGGTGCCTGGCACGATGAAAGCGCTTAACAAATCACCTTAAAAATGCTTAACAAATACTATTATTATCATTATTATTATTATTATTCTAAGCACTGGAGTAGATGCAAGTTAATCAGGTTGGACGCAGGCCCTGTCCCACATGGGGCTCAAAGTCTTAGGAGAAGGAGCGTGGCTCAGTGGAAAGAGCCTGGGCTTTGGAGTCAGAGGTCATGGGTTCAAATCCCAGCTCCCCCAGCTGTTAGCTGTGTGACTTTGGGCAAGTCACTTCACTTCTCTGTGCCTCAGTGACCTTATCTGTAAAATGGGGATGAAGACTGTGAGCCCCCCGTGGGACAACCTGATCACCTTGTAATCAATCAATCAATCAATCAATAGTATTTATTGAGCGCTTACTATGTGCAGAGCACTGTACTAAGCGCTTGGGAAGTACAAATTGGCATCACATAGAGACCGTCCCTACCCAACAGTGGGCTCACAGTCTAAAAGGGGGAGACAGAGAACAGAACCAAACATACCAACAAAATAAAATAAGTAGGATAGAAATGTACAAGTAAAATAAATAAATAAATAGATAAATAGAGTAATAAATATGTACAACCATATATACATATATACAGGTGCTGTGGGGAAGGGAAGGAGGTAAGACGGGAGGATGGAGAGGGGGACGAGGGGGAGAGGAAAGAAGGGGCTCAGTCTGGGAAGGCCTCCTGGAGGAGGTGAGCTCTCAGCAGGGCCTTGAAGGGAGGAAGAGGGCTAGTTTGGCGGAGGGGCAGAGGGAGGGCATTCCAGGCCCGGGGGATGACGTGGGCCGGGGGTCGATGGCGGGACAGGCGAGAGCGAGGTACAGTGAGGAGATTAGTGGTGGAGGAGCGGAGGGTGCGGGCTGGGCTGGAGAAGGAGAGAAGGGAGGTGAGGTAGGAGGGGGCGAGGGGATGGACAGCCTTGAAGCCCAGGGTGAGGAGTTTCTGCCTGATGCGCAGATTGATCGGTAGCCGTTGGAGGTTTTTGAGGAGGGGAGTAATATGTCCAGAACATTTCTGGACAAAGATAATCCGGGCAGCAGCATGAAGTATGGATTGAAGTGGAGAGAGACACGAGGATGGGAGATCAGAGAGAAGGCTAGTGCAGTAGTCCAGACGGGATAGGATGAGAGCTTGAATGAGCAGGGTAGCGGTTGGGATGGAGAGGAAAGGGTGGATCTTGGCAATGTTGCGGAGCTGAGACCGGCAGGTTTTGGTGACGGCTTGGATGTGAGGGGTGAATGAGAGAGCGGAGTCGAGGATGACACCAAGGTTGCGGGCTTGTGAGATGGGAAGGATGGTAGTGCCGTCAACAGAGATGGGAAAGTCAGGGAACAGAGATGGGAAAGTCACCTTGTAACCTCCCCAGCACTTAGAACAGTGCTTTGCACATAGTAAGCGCTTAACAAATACCATCATTATTATTATTATTATTAAAAAGAAAACAAAACACATCAGTTCTACCTTGAGCTAGATGACAGAGCTGTGGGTCAACGGAGCACTCTCCCGGGAACCAGAAAACCTGAGTTCTGGTCTCAATATTCGTGTCAGGGTGTGATCTTTCAGACTGTGAGCCCACTGTAGGGTAGGGACTGTCTCTATATGTTGCCAACTTGTACTTCCCAAGCGCTTAGTACAGTGCTCTGCACACAGTAAGCGCTCAATAAATACGATTGATTGATTGACTGATTGATCCTCCCCCCGCCCCCAGGTAAAAAGCCCTTGTTAGCACCTTGTTAGCACCATGTTAGCACCATGTTACATGTTACATTAACGACAACCTCATTCACACCTCCTCAGCCCTCCCATGCTAGTTGACTGTTCGCTCCCCTCCCCAGGTATCTCTGCTCCCTGACCCCCCTTAACTGGCCCACCCTACTCCAGCTCTTAATAGTTTGTATCTGCTCTCTGTGGCATCATTGTCTGCCAATTCTATTATTGCCATAGCATATTGATTGCTCAACTACACCCTGTGATGCCATCGCCTACTTTTATCATTGCTACTGTTTTATTGCTTCTGCATCTCAATTGTTAACCCCCCGCGGTACTGTCACTCGCCCTGCTGACCTCACCATGAACTTTCAGTTCCCTTGCTCCCAACTGCCATTCCCATTCCTCACCTTCCCCTTCCCCTCTCCCACCCAGCTGTTTCCCTCCCTCTCACCCACCAAGACCGCTCCCCCTCAACCCCTACCAAGGATTCCTCTGTACCAGCGCAGGTCCTCCGCTTCTCCCTCCCGGCCCCCCTCCTCCCCTTCTCCCCGCCCCCACCCCATCCCAGTTCTCCTTTCCCATCGCCACCCCCCTTCCCACTCTCCCCACCCAGGCCCCTGCCAACTCATCCCAATCCAAACCCTCCCCACCCCTCGCACCCTTCCCCCTCCCTCCCCACCCTCGACAGCTGCTGCCAAGTGTGGCCTCTGGAACCCCCGCTCCGTTTTAAGTAAGATCCCTTTCATCCTGGACCTTTTCCTTTCCAGTTCTCTACTCCTCCTCGCCCTAACTGAAACATGGCTGTCGCCGGACGACACGGTCTCTTCTGCTGCTCTCTGCAGTGCAGGCCTCTTCTTCTCCCACTCCCCCAGACTCACCGGAAAAGGAAGAGGTGTCGGTTTCCTTCTCGCCCCCCAATGTCGCTTTCGCACTATCCCTCCTCCCCCTTCCCTTTCCTTCCCTTCCTTTGAAGCCCACATTATTCGCCTCTACCACCCCCTCCAGATTCTTGTAGCCGTCATCTACCGCCCTCCGGGCCCCACTTCCAACTTCTTTAACGACTTTGACCCCTTCCTCACATTCCTTCTCTCCTTCTCCATGCCCACTCTGATCCTCGGAGACTTCAATATCCACATGGATATCCCTAACGACTCCTCTGCCGCCCGCCTTCTATCTCTCCTTGACGCTGCCAACCTCTTCCTCCACCCCACCTCACCCACTCACCAACTTGGTCATACCCTCGACCTCATCATCTCCTACCGCTGCACTGTGTCCACCCTCACCAACTCTGTGATCCCTCTCTCTGATCATAATCTTCTCACCTGCCTCCTCACTCACACTCCTTTCCCCTGTAAATCCGTATTACTCCCTCACAGAGATCTCCGCTCTCTGGACCCCACCCATCTTTCGGAGCGCCTCACACCCCACCTTGCCGCCCTCTCCTCTCTACCCAGTCTTGATGATCAGATTACTGCTCTCAACTCTACCCTTTCTACTCAGCTAGACTCGCTCGCTCCCCTTTCCCTTCGCCGCTCTCGCACCACTAACCCACAGCCCTGGATCACTGCCACTGTCCTCCTCCTTCACTCTTATGCTCGAGCTGCCGAACGCTGCTGGCGAAAGTCTAAACACCATGCCAACCTCGTTCACTTCAAGTTTATCCTTTCCTGCCTTAACTCAGCCCTCTCTTCTGCCAGACAAAACTATTTCTCCTCCCTTATTGACACCCATGCCCATCACCCCCGCCAGCTCTTCCGTGCATTCAACTCCCTTCTCAGGCCCCCGGTTCCTCCCCCTCCTCCTTCCCTCACCCCCAACGATCTGGCCTCCTACTTCATTAACAAAATTAAATCCATCAGGTCCGACCTCCCCAAAGTCTCTTCCCCCCTTTCTCCAACCCCCCGGCTCTCAACACTCTCTGCTACTCTCCCATCCTTCCCAGCGGTATCCTCAGAGGAACTCTCCTCCCTCCTCTCAAGTGCTACTCCGGCCACCTGTGCTTCTGACCCCATTCCCTCTCATCTTATGAAATCTCTCGCTCCATCCCTTCTCCCCTCCTTAACTTCCATCTTCAACCGCTCACTCTCCACTGGTTCCTTCCCCTCTGCCTTCAAACATGCCCATGTCTCTCCCATCCTAAAAAAACCCTCTCTTGACCCCACCTCACCTTCTAGTTATCGTCCCATATCCCTCCTACCATTCCTTTCCAAACTCCTTGAACGAGTTGTCTACACGCGCTGCCTAGAATTCCTCAACAACAACTCTCTCCTCGACCCCCTCCAGTCTGGCTTCCGTCCCCTTCATTCCACGGAAACTGCGCTCTCAAAGGTCACCAATGACCTCCTGCTTGCCAAATCCAACGGCTCATACTCTGTCCTAATCCTCCTCGACCTCTCAGCTGCCTCTGACACTGTGGACCACCCCCTTCTCCTCAACACGTTATCTGACCTTGGCTTCACAGACTCCGTCCTCTCCTGGTTCTCCTCTTATCTCTCCGGTCGTTCTTTCTCAGTCTCTTTTGCAGGCTCCTCCTCCCCCTCCCATCCTCTTACTGTGGGGGTTCCCCAACGTTCAGTGCTTGGTCCCCTTCTGTTCTCAATATACACTCACTCCCTTGGTGACCTCATTCGCTCCCACGGCTTCAACTATCATCTCTACGCTGATGACACCCAGATCTCCATCTCTGCCCCTGCTCTCTCCCCCTCCCTCCAGGCTCGCATCTCCTCCTGCCTTCAGGACATCTCCATCTGGATGTCCGCCCGCCACCTAAAGCTCAACATGTCGAAGACTGAGCTCCTTGTCTTCCCTCCCAAACCTTGTCCTCTCCCTGACTTTCCCATCTCTGTTGACGGCACTACCATCCTTCCCATCTCACAAGCCCGCAACCTTGGTGTCATCCTCGACTCCGCTCTCTCATTCACCCCTCACATCCAAGCCGTGACCAAAACCTGCCGGTCTCAGCTCTGCAACATTGCCAAGATCCGCCCTTTCCTCTCCATCCCAACCGCTACCCTGCTCATTCAAGCTCTCATCCTATCCCGTCTGGACTACTGCACTAGCCTTCTCTCTGATCTCCCATCCTCGTGTCTCTCTCCACTTCAATCCATACTTCATGCTGCTGCCCGGATTATCTTTGTCCAGAAACGCTCTGGACATATTACTCCCCTCCTCAAAAACCTCCAATGGCTACCGATCAATCTGCGCATCAAGCAGAAACTCCTCACCCTGGGCTTCAAGGCTGTCCATCACCTCGCCCCCTCCTACCTCACCTCCCTTCTCTCCTTCTCCAGCCCAGCCCGCACCCTCCGCTCCTCTGCCGCTGATCTCCTCACCGGGCCTCATTCCTCGCCCGTCCCACCATCGACCCCCGGCCCACGTCCTCCCCCTGGCCCAGAATGCCCTCCCTCCGCACATCCGCCAAGCTAGCTCTCTTCCTCCCTTCAAGGCCCTGCTGAGAGCTCACCTCCTCCAGGAGGCCTTCCCAGACTGAGCCCCTTCTTTCCTCTCCCCCTCGTCCCCCTCTCCATCCCCCCGTCTTACCTCCTTCCCTTCCCCACAGCACCTGTATATATGTGTATATGGTTGTACATATTTATTACTCTATTTATTTATTTATTTATTTATTTATTTTACTTGTACATTTCTATCCTACTTATTTTATTTTGTTGGTATGTTTGGTTCTGTTCTCTGTCTCCCCCTTTTAGACTGTGAGCCCACTGTTGGGTAGGGACTGTCTCTATGTGATGACAATTTGTACTTCCCAAGCGCTTAGTACAGTGCTCTGCACATAGTAAGCGCTCAATAAATACGATTGATTGATTGATTGATTGATCCACCTGAGGTGAGGGTTTCTGACCAAAGAACACCTCAGGACAATCTAGGAGATGGACGGGCCTCGTGGGGATCCTGAAAAATTGCCGACTTGTTAGGGCAGGGAAGGTGATAATAGCCATAATTATGGTATTTGTTAAGCACTTACTACATATATATATATATATATATATATATGTATATATATATATATCAGGCACTGTACTAAGTGCTGCAGTGGAGAGAAGCAAATAGGGTTGGACATAGTCCCTGTCCCACATGCGACTCACAGTCTCAATCCCCATTTTACAGTTGAGGTAACTGAGGCCCAGAGAAGTGAAGTGATTTGCCCAAGGACACCCAGCAGACAAGTGGACTGTCTAGACTGTGAGCCAGCTGTTGGGTAGGGACCGTCTCTATATGTTGCCGACTTGTACTTCCCAAGCGCTTAGTACAGTGCTCCGCACACAGTAAGCGCTCAATAAATACAATTGAATGAATGAAAGTGGTCTTTTATATATATTTGTACAGATTTATTACTCTATTTATTACTTGTACATATTTACTATTTATTTTGTTAATGATGTGCCTATAGCTTTAATTCTATTTTTTCTGCCGATTTTGACACCTGTCTACATGTTTTGTTTTGTTGCCTGTCTCCCCCTTCTAGACTGTGAGCCCATTGTTGGGTAGGGACCATCTCTATACGTTACTGACGTACTTACCAAGCGCTTAGTACAGTGCTCTGCACACAGTAAGCGCTCAATAAATACAATCGAATGAATGAAAGTGGTGTCTTTTATATATATATGTACAGATTTATTACTCTATTTATCACTTGTACATATTTACTATTTATTTTGTTAATGGTGTGCAGATAGCTTTAATTCTATTTGTTCTGTCGATTTTGACACCTGTCTACATGTTTTGTTTTGTTGTCTGTCTCCCCTTTCTAGACTGTGAGCCCACTGTTGGGTAGGGACTGTCTCTATATGTTGCCGACTTGTACTTCCCAAGCGCTTAGTACAGTGCTCCACACACAGTAAGTGCTCAATGAATCCGATTGAATGAATGGAAGTGGTGGCTTTTATATATATTTGTACAGATTGATTACTCTATTTATTACTTGTACATATTTACTATTTATTTTGTTAATGATGTGCCTATAGCTTTAATTCTATTTGTTCTGTCGATTTTGACACCTGTCTACATGTTTGGTTTTGTTGTCTGTCTCCCCCTTCTAGACTGTGAGCCCATTGTTGGGTAGGGACCATCTCTATACGTTACTGACGTACTTACCAAGCGCTTAGTACAGTGCTCTACACACAGTAAGCGCTCAGTGGAAAAAGCGAGGGCTTGGGAATCAGAGGTCATGGGTTCGAATCCCAGCTCCGCCACTTGTCAGCTGTGTGACCTTGGGCAAGCCACTTAACTTCTCTGTGCCTCAGTTACCTCATCTGTAAAATGGGGATTAAGACTGTGAGCCCCAAGTGGGACAACCTGATCATCTTGTAGCACCCCCGAGAGCTTCGAACAGTGCTTTGCACATAGTAAGCGCTTAACAAATACCACCATCATCATTATTATTATTAATAAATGATTGAATGAATGAATGAAAGTGGTGGAGCTGGAATTAGAATCCAGGTCATCATCATCATCATCAATCGTATTTATTGAGCGCTTACTATGTGCAGAGCACTGTACTAAGCGCTTGGGAAGTACAAATTGGCAACATATAGAGACAGTCCCTACCCAACAGTGGGCTCACAGGCTAAAAGGGGGAGACAGAGAACAAAACCAAGCATACTAACAAAATAAAATAAATAGAATAGATATGTACAAGTAAAATAAATAAATAAATAAAAGTAGAGTAATAAATATGTACAAACATATATACATATTCCCAGGCTCTGTCTCAATCCACAACGCCATGCCTCTGCCTGTTGAGGCCAGGCCGATGGCGGGAAAAAGGAAGAACCCCCCGACACCCAGGGCATTCTGAGAGATGGACAGGCCTGGGGGAATTCCTGAAAAATGGCCGGATCACAGGGGCAGGAAAGAGCACGGACTGTGCCTGCCCAAGCAGGGCCAATAGCGGGAAAGACAGAAGCACCCTCCAGGGCATTCCGGGAGATGGACTGGACGGGCCCAGCGGGAATCCTGAAAAATGGCCTGCTCCTGGGGACGGGGAAGACCACGGCATCATCATCATCAATCGTATTTATTGAGCGCTTACTATGTGCAGAGCACTGCACTAAGCGCTTGGGAAGTACAAATTGGCAACACATAGAGACAGTCCCTACCCAACATTGGGTTCACAGTCTAAAAGGGGGAGACAGAGAACAAAACCAAACATACTAACAAAATAAAAGAAATAGAATAGATATGTACAAGTAAAATAAATAGAGTAATAAATATGTACAAACATATATACATATATACAGGTGCTGTGGGGAAGGGAAGGAGGTAAGATGGGGGGATGGAGAGGGGGACGAGGGGGAGAGGAAGGAAGGGTCTCAGTCTGGGAAGGCCTCCTGGAGGAGGTGAGCTCTCAGTAGGGCCTTGAAGGGAGGAAGAGAGCTAGCTTGGCAGATGGGCAGAGGGAGGCCATTCCCTGCTCAGAACAACCTTACGATCAATCGGTCAGTCGATTGGATTTATTGAGCACTTACTGTGTGCAGAACACTGTACCAAATGCTTGGGAGAGAACAATAGAATAATAGAGAATTCATTCATTCAGTCATTCATTCTCCCCCTTTTAGACTGTGAGCCCGCTGTTGGGTAGGGACTGTCTCTATATGTTGCCAACTTGGACTTCCCAAGCACTTAGTACAGTGCTCTGCACACAGTAAGCGCTCAATAAATATGATTGATGATTCAGTCGTATTTATGGAGCACTTACTGTGTGCACAGCATTGCACTAAGCGCTTGAATTCCCTGGGAATTCCCAGAATTCCCTGCCCGCAAGGAGCTTACAATCTAGAGGGGTCACGGCGCTGGGGCCCGTCAGTAGGCCCTGGGTGTCCAATACGTCCATTGAGCGAGCCCTGTGACCCTGTCCGTCCTGCCTGATTTTTCTCCGTGTTCTGGCAAGCCCACCCTAGACAGAGACCAGAGAGGGCAAGGGGCTTTCCACTGGAATCACTTCCCTCCCACAAGTTTTCCACCCTGTTGTGTCACCTCCCAAATCCTCAGGCAAGTTCTTTCACTTCCCTGTGCCTCAACAGCACGGTATAGTGGGAAAAGCCTGGCCTTGGGAGTCAGAAGGTTGTGGGTTCTAATCCCATCTCCGCCCCTTGTCTGCTGTTTGGCCTTGGGTAAGTCACTTCACTTCTCTGGGCCTCAGTTCCCTCATCTGTAAAAATGGAGGTTAAGACTGTGAGCCCCCCGTGGGACAGGAATTGCATCCAACCTGATTTGCTTTTATCCATCCCAGAGCTTAGTACAGGGCCTGGTATATAGTAAATGCTTAACAAATGCCACAGTTACTAACATTATGGTTATACAAAGTTTTTTTCCCAAAGGAAGACGCCATAGTCAATCAATCAATCAATCAATCGTATTTATTGAGCACTTACTGTGTGCAGAGCACTGTACTAAGCGCTTGTCACCATCAAGTACCTTATTCCGAAGGTCCCTGAGGGAAGCAAGCTCCCTAACCTAGACTGCAAGCTCACTGTGGGCAGGAAATGTGTCTATAATAATAATAATAATAATAATTATTATTATTATTATTATATGATGGTACTAGTTCATTCATTCATTCATTTATTCAATCGTATTTATTGAGTGCTTACTTTGTGCAGAGCACTGTACTAAGCGCTTGGGAAATACAAGTTGGCAACATAGTTGTTAAGTGCTATGTGCCAAGCACTGTTCTAAGCACTAGGGTAGATACAAGGTAATCAGTTTGTCCCACGTGGAGCTCACAGTTCAAATCCCCATTTTACAGATGAGGTAATTGAGGTACAAAGAAGTGAAATGACTTGCCCAAAGTCACACAGCTGACAAGTGGCAGAGCCAGGATTAGAACCCATGACATCCGAGCCACGCTGCTTCTCTCAAACACTTACTGCAGAGCTCTGCACCAAGTAAGCACTCAATAAATACCATTGAATGAATGAATGAATGAATGAATGAAGCAGTAATAATAATAATAATAATGATAGCATTTATTAAGCACTTATTATGTGCAAAGCACTGTTCTAAGCACTGGGGAGGTTAACAAGGTGATCAGGTTGTCCCACAGGGGGTTCACAGTCTTAATCCCCATTTTACAGATGAGGTAACTGAGGCCCAGAGAAGTGAAGTGACTTGCCCAAAGTCACACAGCTGACAAGTGGCTGAGCCAGGGTTAGAACCCATGACCTCTGACTCCAAAGCCCAGGCTCTTTCCACTGAGCCACGCTGCTTCTCTAACGGCCTAGGGAAATGAACCCAGGCCTGGGAGCTAAACTTTGCCACTTAATGCTTAGTACAGTGTTCTGCACACAGTAAGCGTTCAATAAATATGATTGAACGATTGAATGAATGGTATTCGATAAGCACTTACTATATACCAAGCACTTTACTAAGCGCTGAGGTAGATATAAGATAAGATCGTCTAGTTGTGAGCCCGTTGTTGGGTAGGGACCGTCTCTATATGTTGCCAACTTGTACTTCCCAAGCGCTTAGTACAGTGCTCTGCACACAGTAAGCGCTCAATAAATACGATTGAATGAATGAGTGAATTCCATTTGCGGCTCGTTCATTCATTCATTCATTCACGCGATCGTATTTATTGAGGACTTACTGTGTGCAGAGCACTGCACTAAGTGCTTGGGAGAGGACAGCATAACAATAAACAGACACCATACCTGCCCACAATGAGCTTACAGTCTAAAGGGGGGGACAGACATAAGTAGAAAAATATGACAGATATGGACATCATCATCATCATCATCAATCGTATTTATTGAGCACTTACTGTGTGCAGAGCACTGTACTAAGCGCTCGGGAAGTACAAGTTGGCAACATATAGAGACAGTCCCTACCCAACAGTGGGCTCACAGTCTTCAGAGAAGCAGCGTGGCTCAGTGGAAAGAGCCCGGGCTTTGGAGTCAGAGGTCATGAGTTCAAATCCTGACTCCACCAACTGTCAGCTTTGTGACTTTGAGCAAGTCACTTCACTTCTCTGAGCCTCAGTTCCCTATCTGGAAAATGGGGATGAAGACTGTGAGCCCCCCGTGGGACAACCTGATTACCTTGTAACTTCCCCAGTGCTTAGAACAGTGCTTTGCACATAGTAAGTGCTTAATAAATGTCATCATTAATTAATTAGTTAAGTGTTCTGGGGCTGGAATGGGGGATTCATTCATTCAATCGTATTGAGCACTTACTGTGTGCAGAGCACTATACTAAGCACTTGGATGAATAAAGGGAGCAAGTCAGAGGGATGCAGAAGGGAGTAGGAGAAGAGGAAAGGGGGAAAGGAGGGGCTTAATCAGGGCAGACCTCTTGGAGGAGACATGCCTTCAATAAGGCTTTGAAGCAGGGGAGAGCAATAATAATAATAATAATAATAATAATAATAATAATAATGGCATTTATTAAGCGCTTACTATGTGTAAAGCACTGTTCTAAATGCTGGGGAGGTTACAAGGTGATCAGGTTGTACCACGGGGGGCTCACAGTCTTAATCCTCATTTTACAGATGAGGTAACCGAGGCCCAGAGAAGTGAAGCGACTTGCCCAAAGTCACACAGCTGACAATTGGCGGAGCCGGGATTTGAACCCAGGACCTCTGACTCCAAAGCCCGGGCTCTTTCCACTGAGCCGCGCTGCTTCTCTAGAGCACTGGGGTGGAAACAAGCACAGTCGGGTTAGACACAGTCCCTGTCCCACGTGGGGCTCACAGTCTCAATCCCCATTGTACAGATGAGGTCACTGAGGTCCAGAGAAGTAAAGTGACTTGCCCAAGGTCACCCAGAAGACAAGTGGAGGAGGAGGATTAGAACCCATGACCTTCTGACTCCCAAGTCTGTGCTCTACGCACTACACCGTGCTGCTGAGGTACAGAGAAGTGAAATGACTTGCCTAAGGATTTCCTTTCCTGGAGTCTGCCTGGGTTTCTTCATTCATTCAATCGTATTTATTGAGCGCTTACGGTGTGCAGAGCCCATTTCTTCAGGCCCATTATCCCTGGAAACAAGGGGCACATGAGAGAATTTGGGGGCTGCTTCCCTAAATTATCTGTCAACCTGTTAAGATCGTATCCACTCCAGTGCTCCGTACAGTCCTGGCACATAGTAAGCGCTTAACCAATGCCATAAAAAAAAAAAAAAGAATCCAGAGCTCTAACTGGATTTTTAAACAATTAAATTAAACAATCATGGTTGCAAGAAGATAGGTAAAATTCTCTAAGGGGAAACACCAAGTTGAATCAAGCAGGTTAGCTTTGGGGGGAGGCAAAAATAATTTTATAGTAGAAATTTAAGAACCTTTACAGCCTCATCCAGGGAAGGAAGTATCGTGGCCTAGTGGAAAGTGCAAGGACTTGGGAATCAGAGGACTGGGGTTCTATTACCGACTGCCACTTGCCTGCTGAGTGACCTTGGGCGAGTCACTTCACTTCTCTGTGCCTCGATCTCCTCATTTAAAATTGGGTTACAATACGTGCTCTCCCTCCTATCGGAGAGGCAGTGCGGCTCAGTGGAAAGAGCCCGGGCTTGGGAGTCAGAGGTCATGGGTTCATATCCCAGCTCTGCCGCTTGTCAGCTGTGTGACTTTGGGCAAGTCACTTAACTTCTCTGTGCCTCAGTTACCTCATCTGTACAATGGGGATGAAGACTGTGAGCCCTGCGTGGGACAACCCGATCACCTTGTAGCCTTCCCAGTGCTTAGAACAGTGCTTTGCACATAGTAAGTGCTTAACAAATGCCATTATTATTATTATTATTATTATTATTATTATTTAGACTGTGCCCCCAGTGTGGGACAAGGACTAAATTCATTAATTCATTCATTCATTCAATCGTATTTATTGAGTGCTTACTGTGTGCAGAGCACTGTACTAAGTGCTTGGAAAATACATTTCAGCAACAAAGAGCGACAATCCCTGCCCACACCGGGCTCACAGTCTAGAAGGGGGGAGGCAGACATTCATTCATTCATTCATTCAATCGTATTTATTGAGCGCTTACTGTGCGCACAGCACTGTACTAAGCGTTTGGGAAGTACAAGTCGGCAACATATAGAGATGGTCCCTACCCATCAACGGGCTCACAGTCTAGAAGGGGGAGACAGACAACGAAACAAAACATGTAGACAGGTGTCAAAAATGTCAGAACGAATAGAATTAAAAGTATATGCACAGCATTACCACAAAAAATGGAATAGTAAATATGTACAAGTGAAATAAATAGAGTAATTAATCTGTACAAATATATACAAGTGCTGTGGGGAGGGGAAGGAGGTAGGGCAGGGGGGTAATAATAATAATAATGGTATTTATTAAGTGCTTACTATGTGCAAAGCACTGTTCTAAGAGCTGATGGGGAGGAGGAGAGGAAAAAGGGGGCTCAGTGTGGGAAGGCCTCCTGGAGGAGGTGAGCTCTCGGTAGGGCTTTGAAGAGAGGAAGAGAGCTAGTTTGGCGGATGGGCAGAGGGAGCAGGGCATTCCAGGTCCGGGGGAGGACGTGGGCCGGGGGTCGATGGTGGGACAGGCGAGAACGAGGCCTAACGGTGAGGAGAATAGCGGCGGAGGAGTGGAGGGTGCAGGCTGGGCTGGAGAAGGACAGAATGGAGGTGAGGTAGGAGGGGGCGAAGCGATGGACAGCCTTGAAGCCAAGGGTGAGAAGTTTCTGCCTGATGCGCAGATTGATTGGTAGCCACTGGAGATTGTTGAGGAGGGGAGTAACATGCCCAGAGCGTTTCTGGACAGAGACAATCTGGGCAGCGGCATGAAGTATGGATTGACAGTGGGGAGAGACATGAGGATGGGAGATCGGAGAGGAGGCTGATGCAGTAGTCCAGACAGGATAGGATGAGAGCTTGAATGAGCAGGGTAGTGGTTCCGATAGAGAGGAAAAGGCAGAGATTGGCAACGTTGCGGAGCTGAGACTGGCAGGTTTTGGTGACGGCTTGGATGTGAGGGGTGAACGAGAGTGCGAATCGAGGATGACACCAAGGTTGCGGGCTTGTGAGATGGGAGGGATGGTAGTGCCGTCAACAGAGATGGGAAAGTCAGGGAGAGGGCAAGGTTTGGGAGGGAAGACAAGGAGTTCAGTCTTCGATATGTTGAGCTTTAGGTGGTGGGCAGACATAAAGAGGGAGATGTCCTGAAGGCAGGAGGAGATGCGAGCCTGGAGAGAGGGGGAGAGAGCAGGGGCAGAGATGGAGATCTGGGTGTCATCAGCGTAGAGATGATAGTTGAAGCCGTGGGAGCGAATGAGGTCACCAAGGGAGTGCGTGTAGATCGAGAACAGAAGGGGACCAAGAACTGAATCTTGAGGGACCCCTACAGTAAGGGGATGGGAGAGGGAGGAGGAGCCTGCAAAAGAGACTGAGAATGAGCGACCGGAGAGATAAGAGGAGAACCAGGAGAGGACGGAGTCTGAGAAGCCAAGGTCGGATAGCGTGTTGAGGAGAAGTGGGTGGTCCACAGTGTTGAAGGCAGCTGAGAGGTTGAGGAGGATTAGGATAGATTATGAGCCATTGGATTTGGCAAGCAGGAGGTCACTGGTGACCTCTGAGAGGGTAGTTTCCATGGAATGTAGGGGACGGAAGCCAGGCTGGAGGGGGTCGGGGAGAGAGTTGGCGTTGAGGAATTCGAGGCAGTGCGTGTAGACGACTCGTTCAAGGAGTTTGGAAAGGAATGGTAGGAGAGAGATGGGGCGATAACTAGAAGGTGAGGTGGGGTCAAGAGAGGGGTTTTTTTAGGATGGGAGAGACGTGGACATGTTTGAAGGCAGAGGGGAAGGAACCAGTGGAGAGTGAGCGGTTGAAGATGGAAGTTAAGGAGGGGAGAAGGGTTGGAGCGAGAGATTTCATGAGATGAGGGAATGGGGTCAGAAGCACAGGTGGCCGGAGTAGCACTTGAGAGGAGGGAGGAGAGCTCCTCTGAGGATACTGCTGGGAAGGATGGGAGAGTAGCAGAGAGTGTTGAGAGCTGGGAAGTTGGAGAAGGGGGGGAAGTGACTTTGGGGAGGTCGGACCTGATGGATTTAATTTTGTTAAAGAAGTAGGAGGCCAAATCGTTGGAGGTGAGGGAAGGAGGAGGGGGAGGAACCGGGGGCCTGAAAAGGGAGTTGAATGTACGGAAGAGCTGGCGGGGGTGATGGGCATGGGTGTCAATAAGGGAGGAGAAATAGTTTTGTCTGGCTGAGGAGAGGGCTGAGTTAAGGCAGGAAAGGATAAACTTGAAGTGAACGAGGTTGGCATGGCTCAGACATAGTGAGCACTTAACCATCACCACAATTATTATCACTATTACTATTATTAATAATATAATGATAATTTTGGTATTAAGTGCTTACTATGTGCCAAGCACTGTTCTGAGTGCTGGGGAGGATACAAGGTGATCAGGTTGTCCCATGTGGGGCTCACAATCTTAATCCCCACTTTCCAGAAGAGGTAACTGAGGCACAGAGAAGTGAAGTGACTTGCCCAAAGTCACACAGCTGATAAGCGGTGGAGTTGGGATTTGAACCCATGACCTCTGACTCCTAAACCCGTGCTCTTTCCACTGAGCCATGTGGCTTCTCCACTCCGCTACTATGCGCAACCAATGTTGGATAGGGACTTAGTTTGATCCGCTCACCTTGTATCTACCCGTGGCTCAGTGGAAAGAGCCCGGGCTTTGGAGTCAGAGGGCATGGGTTCAAATCCCGGCTCTGCCAACTGTCAGCTGTGTGACTTTGGGCAAGTCACTTAACTTCTCTGTGCCTCAGTTCCCTCACCTGTAAAATGGGGATGAAAACTGTGAGCCCCCCCGTGGGACAACCTGATCACCTCGTAGCCTCCCCAGTGCTTAGAACAGTGCTTTGCACATAGTAAGCACTTAAAAAATACCATTATTATTATTATTACCCAAGAGTTAGGTGTAATTCTTAGCACACAGGAAGCACTTAACCAACACCACAAAGACTGTCAGCCGGTTGTTGAGTAGGGATTGTCTCTATTTGTTGCTGAATTGTACTTTCCAAGCGCTTAGTTCAGTGCTCTGCACATGGTAAGCGCTCAATAAATACAATTGAATGAATGTTCTGCAAACAGTAAGGGCTCAATAGATACGATTAAATGAATGAATGAACTATTACCACTATTATTATTATCATCATCATTATTATTTGCACCCAATGTCGGCCAGGGGTTGAGTCCGATCCGATCGTCTTTTATCTACCCCAGTGCTTAGAATGGCATTCAGCATCTAGTAAGCACTTAACCGACACCGCAATTATTACTACTGTTATTATTAAGTAACATTTATACAAGATTAGATAGCAGTCTCACATGGTTAAAGAAACGGGCCAAACTTTTCCCACTAGCCATTTCTAACTGTGCGGAGAGATCCATCTTTCCTTCTCTTGTTGAGGCCGGGAATAAATTCAGGACACTTCACCTCTCTCCGTTCCGGAATGTTTGATGTCGGTCATGTCCCAGACCGAAGCCTCCCCCTCCATCATCTGTTCGTCAAAGCCCCACGGCCGACGTCGGATCCTTTCTTTTAGACAATCTGGCAGGGAATTAGTGGGTGTTAATGAAAAGAGTTTCAGTTGTTTGGAGACAAAATTGTTCCCTTTAGAACGAATGCTCTTTATTCAACCTTTCAATGTCAGTTATCATTTTTAAAACAGTTTGCCCTGGAAACCTGCAGCTCAAATTGCGGTGACTGTTAATGACAGTTTTATTGGACACTGGGCTTATAGTTCACATTCTGAGGTCTGTATATAATTGATCTTTCTCCCGTACATGGGAAAACACTGCAATAAGTTGGTTGCAGACCACATTAGAGAGAGAGAGAAATAATAATGATGTCACCTTGAGATTCAAAGATCGTGGAATAGTAATCGTCTCCTAGCTCATTTCTCCCAGCTCTGATGACCTCTCCAGTACTAAATCTTAACAGTCTCAGCATTATTTTTGAATAATTCATGCTAGCCTTTTCCCTCACTACAAAATCAAGGGAAATGAATGCATCTCGCCCCGTCGGCTCCCGGATATTTGGCTAAAAAAATAGGAAACAGGTCTGACCGCCCTCTCAGACCACCAGCCTGAAGAGCCTACCCGCCTCTCGGGGCTGGAAAGGGACTTTTTCCAAAGCCGGAGCGGGAGACCGTGTTCCCGGGAAGTTCCAAGATGGGAACCACCCCGTGCTCAGGATTCTGGGAATGAAATTCCACTCGATTGATGGTATTTATCGAGCAGTTCTTGCTACAAAGTAAACACTTCATAAGTACCATTTACTTATAGAGCTTACTGTGCGGAGAGCAATGAACTAAGCGCTCAAGGAGAGTACTATGATATAACAGAGTTGGTATAGAGGTTCCCTGCTTGCGAGGAGCTTACAGGCTAGAGGGGGAGATGGACAATAATATGAAAGTAATAATAATAATAATAATGGCATTTATTAAGCACTTACTATGTGCAAAGCACTGTTTTAAGCGCTGGGGAGTTTACAAGGTGATCAGGTTGTCCCACGGGGGGCTCACAGTCTTAATCCCCATTTTAAAGATGAGGGAACTGAGGCCCAGTGACTTGCCCAAAGTCACACAGCTGACAAGTGGCGGAGCAGGGATTTGAACCCATGACCTCTGACTCCAAAGCCCGGGCTCTTTCCACTGAGCCATGCTGCTTCCCTAATAGAGATTAGGATTATTATTATTAGAGATTATTAGATTTCCTAATAATAGAAAATAGAGATTATGGGTACGTGTGTAAGTACAGTGGGGCTGATGGAGGGGCGAATTAAGTGTTTACTATGTGCCAAGCACTGTTCTAAGTGCTGGGGAGGATACAAGGTGATCAGGTTGTCCCATGGGGGGCTCACAGTCTTTATCCAGTGCTTAGAACAGTGCTTGCCCCAAAGTAAGTGCTTAGCGAATGCCATTATTATTGAAGAAGCAGCAGCATGGCTCTGTGGAAAGAGCCGGGGCTTGGGAATCAGAGGTCATCATCGTCATCAATCGTATTTATTGAGTGCTTACTATGTGCAGAGCACTGTACTGAGCGCTTGGGAAGTACAAATTGGCAACATATAGAGACAGTCCCTACCCAACAGTGGGCTCACAGTCTAAAAGGGGGAGACAGAGAACAAAACCAAACACACTAACAAAATAAAATAAATTGAATAGATATGTACAAGCAAAATCAATCGATCAGTCATATTTATTGAGCGCTTACTGTGTGCAGAGCACTGTACTAAGCGCTTGGGAAGTCCAAGTTGGCAACATATAGAGACAGTCCCTACCCAACAGTGGGCTCACAGTCTAAAAGGGGGAGACAGACAACAAAACAAAACATATTAACGCTGTTCTAAGCGCTGGAGTAGGTCATGGGTTCGGTTGTCCCATGGACAGTCAGTTGTCCCATGTGGGGCTCACACTCAAATCTAAGTGGAAGGGTGAGGCCGAAGGGAGTGGGAGAAGAAGAAATAAAGGTTTAGTCGGGGAAGGTCGCTTGGAGGCCTTCAGTAATGCTTTGAAGGTGGGGAGAGCGATCGTCTGTCAGATTCATTCATTCATTCAATCGTATTTATTGAGCGCTTACTGTGTGCACAGCACTGTACTAAGCACTTGAGAAGTACAAGTTGGCAACATAGAGAGACGGTCCCTACCCAACAGTGGGCTCACGGTCTAGATCTGAGGAGGGAGGGCATTCCAGGCCAGAGGTAGGAGGTGGGAGAGAGGTGGGTGGCGAGATAGACGAGATGGAGGAACAGTGAGAAGGTTGCATTAGAGGAGCCGAGTGTGAGGGCTGGGTTGGAGGAAGAGAGTAGCGAGGTGAGGTAAGAGGGGGCGAGGGGATTGACGGCTTTAAAGCCAAGGGTGAGGGGTTTCTGTTGGATGTGGAGGTGGATGTGGACAACTCCAGATACATCATCATCATCATCATCATCAATCGTATTTATTGAGCGCTTACTATGTGCAGAGCACTGTACTAAGCGCTTGGGAAGTACAAATTGGCAACATATAGAGACAGTCCCTACCCAACAGTGGGCTCACAGTCTAAGACACACAAGTGTCCACCCCTACCTCTAAGTGACTTATTACCTGGCTTAGAATCAGATCTAGTCTGTGAGCCTGTTGTTGGGTAGGGACCATCTCTGTATGTTGCCAACTTGTACTTCCCAAGCGCTCAGTACAGTGCTCTGCACACACTAAGCGCTCAATACGATTGAATGAATCTATCTTGAGACATGCCACTAATGGGTTCCAAATACCTTTGCCCCCTTCCTCTGCTCTTTGGTACATTCCATGAGCCCCTCGATAATTTACTCTGGCTGTAACTCTTTTGGGGGTTCATCTCCCCCGACTGATTACAAGCTCCTTGTGGGTAGAGGATGTGTCTGCTCCGTACCTCCCTGGCATTTAGTGAAGCAGCGTGGCTCAGTGGAAAGAGCACGGCCTTGGGAGTCAGAGGTCATGGGTTCTAATCCCGGCTCTGCCACATGTCCGCTGTGTGACCCTGGGCAAGTCACTTCACTTCTCTGAGCCTCAGTTACCTCATGTGGAAAATGGGGATGAAGACTGTGAGCCCCACGTGGGACAGTGTGATCACCTTGTATTCCCCCCCAGCGCTTAGTACAGTGCTTGGCACATAGTAAGCGCTTAACAAGTGCCATCATTATTAGTAGTAGTAGTAGTACACTATGTTGCAATCAGTGAATGCCCAGTGAATCTAGAGGTACCATTTAATAACTATATTTATTAAGCACTAACTACGTGACAGGCACTGTACTAAGCACTGGGGGCAATATGAGCAAGTTGGTTGGACACAGTCCCTGTCCCACACGGGGTTCACAGTCTTAATCCCCATTTTACAGTTGAGGGAACTGAGGTACTGAGAAGTGAATAATAATGATGGCATGTGTTAAGCGCTTACTTTGTGCAAAGCACTGTTCTAAGTGCTGGGGAGGATACAAGGTGATCAGGTTGTCCCACATGGGGCTCAAAGTCTTCATCCCCATTTTCCAGATGAGGGAACTGAGGCCCAGAGAAGTGAAGTGATTTGCCAAAGGTCACACAGGAGACAAGTGGCGGAGGCAGGATTAGAACCCATGGCCTTCTGATTCCCAGGCCCGGGCTCTATCCACTGGGCCGTGCTGCTTCCCTTTGTCTTTGAATAAGTTCCTACCGATGGTGAAATTCCCTTCTGGGGGCATGTGAGACTCAGAGTTTGTAGAAGGACTCAAAGTCCCCGATTGTAAGAATAATAATAATAATAATGATACTACCGTGTGGTATTTGGTAAGCGCTTGCTCTGTGCCGAGCTCAGTACTCTGTACTGGATAGATTCTGCGTCGCCCAGGCTTGCTCCCTTTTATTCATCCCCGCTCCCAGCCCCAAAGCACATAGGAATAGATGGATAATTTTATTTATTTGTATTAATGTCTGTCTCCCTCTCTAGACTGTGGACTCGTCGTGAGCAGGGAATGCGTCTGCTAATTGTTATACTGTACGCTCCCAAGAACTTAGTACAGTGCTCTACACATAGTGAGTGCTCAGTAAATATGAATGAATGAATGAAAGGATAATCAAATCAACTAATAATAATAATAATAATGGTATTTGTTAAGTGTTTACTATGTGCAAAGCACTGTTCTAAGCGCTGGGGAGGCTCATTGTTCCACATAATCATAATAATGGCATTTATTAAGTGCTTACTATGAGCAAAGCACTGTTCTAAGTGCTGGGGAGGTTACAAGGTGATCAGGTTGTCCCACGGGGGGCTCATAGTCTTCATCCCCATTTTACAGATGAGGTAACTGAGGAACAGAGAAGTTCAGTGATTTGCCCAAAGTCACACAGCGGACAATTGGTGGAGCCGGGATTTGAACCCATGACCTCTGACTCCAAAACCCGGGCTCTTTCCACTGAGCCCCGCTGCTTCTCACCACCTGAGGGAGGAAAGGTGTTGAATACAGATGAGGAAACTGAGGAACAGAGAAGTGAAGCGACTCGCCCACAGTCACATGGCAAGGAAGTGACGGTCGAGATTAGAACCCAGGTCCTCTGACTCCTAAGACCTTGCCCTTTCCACAGGGCCATCAGTCAATCAGTCAATCAGTGTATGTACTGAGCTCTTACTATGTGCAGAGTAAGAAGCCATGTGGTTTACTGGAAAGAGCCTGGGTTTGGGGGTCAGAGGATTTGGGTTCTAATTCCGGCTCTGCCACCTGTCAGCTGTGTGACTTTGGGCAAGCCACTTCACTTCTCTGTGCTTCAGTTCCCTCATCTGTAAAATGGGGATGAATAATAATAATAATAATGATGGCATTTATTAAGGACTTACTGTGTGCAAAGCACTGTTCTAAGTGCTGGGGAGGTTACAAGGTGATCAGGTTGTCCCTCGGGGGGCTCACAGTCTTCATCCCCATTTTACAGATGAGGGAACTGAGGCCCAGAGAAGTGAAGTGACTTGCCCAAAGTCACACAGCTGACAAGTGGTGGAACTGAGATTTGAACCCATGACCTCTGACTCCAAAGACCGGGCTCTTTCCACTGAGCCACGCTGTGGAAGACTGTGAGCCCCCGTGGGACAACCCGTTTACCTCGTATCGACCCCAGCGCTTAGAACAGTGCTTGGCACATAGTAAGCGCTTAACAAATACCATCATTACTATTATTATTAATTAGCAGACATGTTCCCTGCCCATAAGGAGCTTGCAGTCTAGAGGGGGAGACAGACATTATTATAAATAAATAATTTAGAATATAGGATGCTGCTCCCTGGGTAGATTGAAAGCTCCTTGAGGGCAGAGATCACTGGAGAAGCAGCGTGGCTCAGTGGAAATAGCCCGGGCTTTGGAGTCTGAGGTCACGGGTTCAAATCCCGGCTCTGCCAATTGTCAGCTGTGTGACTTTGGGTGAGTCACTTCACTTCTCTGTGCCTCAGTTACCTCATCTGGAAAATGGGGATGAAGACTGTGAGCCCCACGAGGGACAACCTGATCACCTTGTAACCTCCCCAGTGCTTAGAACACTGCTTTGCACATAGTAAGCGCTTAATAAATGCCATCATTATTGTTATTATTATCTACCAACACTATTGTATTCTCCCAAGTGCTCAATAACTGTATTAAGCCCTGTATAAAATAAGTGCTCAATAAATACCACTGATTTTTTATGGTGTTTGTCAAGCTCTTGCTATGTGTCAAGCACTGTTTTAAGCGGTGAGGTAGATACTAGTCTAATTGGTTGGGCATTGTCCCTGTCCCACATGGGGCTCACAGCCTAAGTAGAAGGGAGATAGATTAATTGATTCGATAGTAATAATAATAATAATGGCATTTATTAAGCGCTTACTATGTGCAAAGCACTGTTCTAAGCACTGAGGTAGATACAAGTCAATTAGGTTGGGCATTGTCCCTGTCCCACATGGGGCTCACAGCCTAAGTAGAAGGGAGATAGATTGATCGATTTGATAGTAATAATAATAATAATAATGATGACATTTATTAAGCGCTTACTATGTGCAAAGCACTGTTCTAAGCACTGAGGTAGATACAAGTCAATTAGGTTGGGCATTGTCCCTGTCCCACATGGGGCTCACAGCCTAAAAGTAGAAGGGAGATAGATTAATCGATTCGATAGTAATAATAATAAGAATGGCATTTATTAAGCGCTTACTATGTGCAAAGCACTGTTCTAAGCACTGAGGTAGATACAAGTCAATTAGGTTGGGCATTGTCCCTGTCCCACATGGGGCTCACAGCCTATGTAGAAGGGAGATAGATTGATTGATTTGATAGTAATAATAATAATAATAATGGCATTTATTAAGCGCTTACTATGTGCAAAGCACTGTTCTCAGCACTGGGGAAAGTTGTTCAAAGCCCTACTGAGAGCTCACCTCCTCCAGGAGGCCTTCCCAAACTGAGCCCCCTCCTTCCTCTCCCCCGCCTTCCCCTCCCCACACCACCTGTATATATGTTTGTACAGATTTATTCCTCAATTTATTTTACTTGTACATATTTACTATTCTATTTATTTTGTTAATATGTTTTGTTTTGTTGTCCATCTCCCCCTTGTAGACTGTGAGCCCAATGTTGGGTAGGGACCATCTCTATATGTTGCCAACTTGGACTTCCCAAGTGCTTAGTACAGTGCTCTGCACACAGTAAGTGCTCAATCAATCAATCAATCGTATTTATTGAGTGCTTACTGTATTTACTCAATAAATACGATTGAATGAATGAATGAAAAACAAATCAGGTTGGATACAGCCCCTGTCCTGCACGGAATGCTTGGCACATAGTAAGCGCTTAACAAATGCCATTATTATTATTATTATTATTCCCTATTTTACAGATGAGGTAACCGAGGCACGGAGGAGTGAAGTGACTCGCCTGAGCTCAGCCAGCAGACACGTGGCGGAGCCAGAATTAGAACTCAGCTCCTTCCAATTATCAGGCCCCGGCTCTATCCACCGAGACACTCTGCTTGGCCGTCCAGGTCACCACGTTGGGATGTTCCCATCGCCATCCCGGGCCGAGGAGGAGGGCAGAGGGTGGGAAGGACATTTTGAGGAGCAGCATGGCTCAGTGGAAAGAGCCCAGGCTTTGGAGTCAGAGGTCATGGGTTCAAATCCCGGCTCCACCAAATGTCAGCTGTGTGACTTTGGGCAAATCACTTAGCTTCTCTGTGCCTCAGTCACCTCATCCGTAAAATGGGGATTAAGACTGTGACCCCCACGTGGGACAACCCGATCACCTTGTAACCTCCCCAGCACTTAGAACAGTGCTTTGCACATAGTAAGCGCTTAATAAATACCATTATTATTACTATTTTCTTCAAGACCGAGTCAGGACGTGGCTGGGGAGTGGCAAATGAAGGGCCCGGCGAGCCTCCTCGAGCCCCGCGCGTTTCAACTTCAGCCCGGTGACGGATCTCATAAAAAGTGCATGTGGGAATAAAATAAAGCGCATGTAAATGTAAACTCAAGCAGGTATATCCTGATTCATCTGTAGCCAGTGACCTTTAAGTTCATGATGAAAAACAAATGTCAAGCTTTCAAAAGACAGTAGTATCCCCGGCTTTGCTGGGGATTTTGTATGCTGTCGCACAGACTGTATTAATTTAGTCTGGCATCAATAACCTTGAAATCAGGATTTTGCACCCAAAATCCAGCATTATGTTTATTCTGAAACCCAAGATAAAAGGCAACTTTATTTAAAGGGGCCCCACAGACCCCGACTGGGAAAAACGGAGCGGAATCCTTCGGATTTTCGAATCCCTCCCGAGTCCCTCCGGCTGCCATGGCAACCGGTTTATGTGGCCATCAGCATCCGATGAAGATCTCCTCTTCATCCGGTCGGGACTTTTCATTCTAGATCTTCCTTGGAGAGGGAAGGACAGGTCTCTCCTTGATTTGGGAGGTGGGGCTTCAGGGTTTGGAGAAGCAGCCCGGCATAGTGGCTGCAGCCCGGGCCTGGGAGTTGGAAGGTCCTGGGTTCTAATCCTGTCTCCCCCACACGTCTGCTGGGTGACCTTAGGCAAGTCGTATTGACCCTCTGTGCCGGGAGTTCCTTCGTCTTGCTGTCTCCTAGGACCGGTAGAGAGCACAGGTCTAAAAATGGGTTGAAACTGCCCCCATTTAGTTCCAAAGTATGTGGTTTCAATCCAATTCTCAATGGGCCGAGGCTCTCCTAATATCAATCAATCAATCAATCGTATTTATTGAGCACTTACTGTGTGCATTTGTTTATTATAAATAAATAGAGTAATAAATGTACAAACAAATATACGTATATACAGGTGCTGTGGGGAAGGGAAGGAGGTAAGATGGGGGGGATGGAGAGGGGGACGAGGGGGAGAGGAAGGAAGGGGCATTCATTCAATCGTATTTATTGAGCGCTTACTGTGTGCAGAGCACTGTACTAAGCGCTTGGAAAGCACAAGTTGGCAACATATAGAGACGGTCCCTACCCAACAATGGGCTCACAGTCTAATATGATTTTTCTTCCTTGAAATGTTCCCTAATGTTTCATCATCATCAGTAGCCTGTTGAGCCTGCTGTTGGGTAGGGACTGTCTCTATATTAGGGACCGTCTCTATATGTTGCCAACTTGTGCTTCCCAAGCGCTTAGTACAGTGCTCTGCACACAGTAAGCGCTCAATAAATACGATTGAATGAATGAATGAATATGTTGCCAACTTGTACTTCCCAAGCGCTTTGTACAGTGCTCTGCACACAGTAAGCGCTCAATAAATATGATTGATTGATTGATTGAATGAATGAATGAATGAATATGTTGCCAACTTGTACTTCCCAAGCGCTTAGTACAGTGCTCTGCACACAGTAAGCACTCAATAAATACGGTTGAATGAATGAAAAGTCACTTCACTTCTCTGGGCCTCAGTTACCTCATCTTTAAAAAGGGGATTGAGACGGCGAGCCCCACGTGGGACAGGCATTGCGTTCAACCCAGTTGGCATGTAATGATATAATAATAATAACGACGGCATTTGTTAAGCGCTTACTATGTGCAAAGCACCTGCTCTAAACTGTTACCAACTTGTACTTCCCAAGCGCTTAGTACAGTGCTCTGCACACAGTAAGTGCTCAATAAATACGATTGATTGATTGATTGATTCTAAACGCTGGGGAGGTTACAAGGTGATCGGGTTGTCAGGTCTCCACCCCAACGCTTAGTATGGTGCCTGGCACGTAATAATCCCCATTTTACCAAGGAGAAAACCGAGGCATAGAGGAGTTGGGTGACTTGTCCGAGAACCCAAGCAAGCAGGTGGCAGAGGCAAGATTAGAACCCAGGTCCTCTGACTCCCAAGCCCATTCTTTATCCACTGGGTCACGGGCCCATATTTAGAAATCACCATTCTTGCCCTCAGGGACTTTCTTTCCATTTCTTCATCCATCGGAAACCTCCTTGTCTTTTATTAACCCGCGGCCCTGGAGGATTGCTAACAAATGTGAACCTCTGAAAGAATAATAAGAATAAGAATGGTATTTATTGAGCGCTTACTATGTGCCGAGCACTGTTCTAAGCGCTGGGGTAGATACAAGGTAATCAGGCTGTCCCACATGGGGCTCCCAGTCTTAATCCCCATTTTCCAGATGAGGTCACTGAGGACCAGAGAAGTGAAGCGACTAGCCCAAAGTCACACAGCTTGCTTCTATTAACTTGTAAAGTTATATTACCACGCAGTATGGTTTACTGCGGATCCGTAATTTATTTATCTATATACTAATAATGGCATTTATTAAGTGCTTACTATGTGCAAAGCATCTATATCAATGTCTGTCTCCCCCAGTAGACTGTAAACTCCTTATAATAATAATGAGGGCATTTGTTAAGCACTTACTACGTGCCACGCACCGTTCATTCATTCATTCAATCGTATTTATTGAGCGCTTACTGTGTGCAGAGCACTGTACAAAGCACTTGGAAAGTACAAGTTGGCAACATATAGAGACGGTCCCTACCCAACAACGGGCTCACTAGCACTTGGAGAGATACCAGGTGATCAGGTGGGGCTCACAGTCTTCATCCCCATTTTACAGATGAGGGAACTGAGGCCCAGAGAAGTGAAGTAACTTACCCAAGGTCACACAGCAGACAAGCGGCGGAGCTGGGATTAGAACCCAAGGCCTCTGACTCCCAAGCCCGGGCTCTTCCCACTAAGCCACGCTGTGGGCAAGGAACGTGCATACCAACTCTGTTGTATTGTCCTCTCCCAGGCGCTTACTACAAGGCTCAGCGCTCAATAGGCGCTCAACGAATACAGTTGGTTTTGTGACTGCTTGATTGTTTGCTCTCCGGAATTTCATTCCCCGGATCCTGTGCACCAGGTGATTCCCATTTTGGAACTTCCTGGAATTGATTTATTGATTGATTGATTAAACTTTCCATCCTGCATATTGCAAAGGAAATACTTGAACTTGTTCTCCATGTCTCCATTCTCTCTGTCAATAAATGAAAAGGGATAGTCTTTCAGCGGTTTGAATTTCCCGCCTTCTGTGTTGAGCTGAATTAGCCAAATGGAATATCCCTGAATTTCTGCTAGGAACTTCTCAGGGGCAGGTGGAATTCTACTTGTGAATGCCTACTAAGAATACAATATTGAATTATTCTTTTTTTTTTAACTTATGGTATTTGTGAAGCGCTTACTATGTGCCAGGCACTGTACTAAGCCCTAGGGTAGATACAAGCCAATCAGATTGCACAGAGTCCCTGTCCCACATGGGGCTCACCGTCTTAGTCTCATTTTACATTTGAGGCCCAGAGAAGTGAAGCGACTTACCCAAAGTCACACAGCTGACTAGTGGTGGATCCAGGATTAGAACCCATGACCTCTGACTCCCAAGCCTGGGCTCTTTCCACTGAGCCACACTGCCAGCTGCCTGAGACTTCTAGACTGTGAGCCCATTGTTGGGTAGGGACCGTCCCTATATGTTGCCGACTTGTACTTCCCAAGCGCTTACTACGGTGATGTGCACATTCATTCATTCATTCATTCATTCAATCGTATTTATCATCATCATCATCATCATCAATCGTATTTACTGAGCGCTTACTATGTGCAGAGCACTGTACTAAGCGCTTGGGAAGTACAAATTGGCAACACATAGAGACAGTCCCTACCCAACAGTGGGCTCACAGTCTAAAAGGGGGACACAGAGAACAAAACCAAACATACTAACAAAATAAAATAAATAGAATAGATATGTACAAATGCTTACTTGTACATGGCTATTGAGTGCTTACTGTGTGCAGAGCACTGTACTAAGCGCTTGGGAAGTACAAGTTGGCAACACATAGAGACGGTCCCTACCCAACAGCGGGCTTACAGTCTAGAAGGGGGAGACGTACAACAAAACAAAACACGTGGACAGGTGTCAAGTCGGTTACACAGTAAGCGCTCAATTAATACGATTGAATGAATGAATGAATGAATGAATGAATGAGATCAGGAAACAAGTGTTTCCTTTCCTCTCTAGATTGTAAACCCGTCATGGGCAGGGATCAAGTCTGCTGACTCTATAGTATTGTACCCTCCCAAGCGATTAGTACAGTGCTCCTTCACGCCATAAGAGCTTATTAAGTACCACTGATTGTTCGGTTGATTTCCTTCCATTCAAATCTCCCAAGCCTTTAGGACAGTGCCTTCCACTTAGTAGTCGCTCAGTTCCCCCTCTTGAATGGAAGCTCATTGTGGGCAGGAAACATGTCTGTTCCATTTACACTCCCCCAAGCGCTTAGTACAGCGCTCTGCCCAAAGTAAGCGCACAATAAATACGATGGACAGACTGACTGACTGACTAACTATGGGGTAGGGACTGTCTCTGTATGTTGCCAACTTGTACTTCCCAAGCACTTAGTACAGTGCTCTGCACACAGTAAGCTCTCAATAAATACGATTGATGATGATGATGATGACTGACTGATTGATGCCTGGACGTCTTCTTCATCCCTACGCTGGGTCTCTGGGCTGGTGTGGCACCGCAGAGAAAGTAAGTGAAACGTTCACAACACGCAATGCCAGAGCCTTTCCGCTTTCCTGACGATGATGAAAAAGTAGGAATTTGAAAGAACGTAAAAAGTTGAGGAGCCCTCTTGTCAAAATATTATCATCCCAGAAACGCATTTCACCTTCTTCCGACTCTCCGGAATCGGAGAGAGCCCTTTCGAGGAGCCAAACTTATCAAATCAAACAAGGTGAGCGCGAAGAAATTCATACCCATCTAGCCGGGAGATTGCATTTTCAATAAGAGCGTCTCGATGGTTAAGATTGCATTAGGGAGATGCCGGTGACCCTCTCGTTCCCCACTTAAATCATCAAAGTTGGACTTCCTTTGGCTTCCCGGACGATTCAGACAAAGGATACTTTCATAAACGGTTTCCTAAGCCACACCATATCTAATTCTTGGATTTTGAAGACTGAGCCGTAGATCGTGCTAGCGGTCTGCTGAGAATTTCTCTAGAAGGCATAAAACAATCTACCGGCTGCGTTGCAAAGCTGTTGACACAGGGAATGAAAATGGAAATTGCGTAGCAGCCGGTCAGATCCAGAGTTTCGCACTATACTTTGCCTGATGCTTGTTGATTGGTGCAGTATATCTTGATGTCGGTATCCCATTTCAGAAATGTTCTGACATTATCTCTTTGGCAGTTTGAAAAATAGCCGAAAATTCCCAGCGCGTTTGAGGGTCCGTTTCGACGCAGCGATCGCAATATCCATTTTCACTGATGCGGGATGCAGGTTAGAAACTAAATTCCGGGAGCTTCATTTCAAAGTCCGTGTGAATCTGAAAATCTTTTCATGTCTAACAAGGTTAGGATAAACTGACTCTCTCTCTCTCTTTCCCAGCGTTCAGAGATAAGTGGCGGCTTTGAATGGCGAATCTTGGCGGAGAGGAACCTGAAAAATAATCGCTGGGCCCGGAGCCTCTTTGGCATGAAAGGAAAGCGCGTAGCTCGCGGGTATTAAATTAGAAAACAACTGGAAAAGGACAGTCAACGAATGATGAGAAAATGACGCTGCCTGTCTCTTCCGAGGCCTTTCTCGTAATAATCGGGGGAAACGGCGTGCTCGATAAACATCACAGCTTTTAGACTGTGAGCCCACTGTTGGGTAGGGACCGTCTCTATATGTTGCCAATTTGTACTTCCCAAGCGCTTAGTACAGTGCTCTGCACATAGTAAGCGCTCAATAAATACGATTGATTGATTGATTGATCCCCTAAACACTTTTCACGAGGTTGCACTGCCCTACGGGCCTTCGAAGACCGGACGAGACTGTAGCGGGGGCCGGTTTTGTTTATTTTTAAACAAGAAAAGAAACTTGATAGTCATTCAATCGTATTTATCGAGCGCTTACTGCGTGCGGAGCACTGTACTAAGCGCTTGGGAAGTACAAATCGGCAACCTATAGAGACGGTCCCTACCCAACGACGGGCTCACGGTCTAGAAGGGGGAGAGAGACAACCGAACAAAACAAGTAGACAGGCCTGCGGCTGACCCCGAGCGTGGCTCAGTGGAAAGAGCCGGGGCTTTGGAGTCAGAGGTCATGGGTTCAAATCCCGGCTCTGCCCATTGCCAGCTGTGTGTGACTTTGGGCAAGTCACTTCACTTCTCTGGGCCTCAGTGACCTCGTCTGTAAAATGGGGATTAAGGCTGTGAGCCCCCCGTGGGACAACCTGATCACCTTGTAACCTCCCCAGCGCTTAGAACAGTGCTTTGCACACAGTAAGCGCTTAACAAATACCATTATTATTATCATTATTATTATCAGAATAAATAGAATTATAGCTATATACACATCATTAATAAAATAGAGTAATGAATATGTACAAATATATTCAAGTGCTGTGAGGAAGAGGGCGGGGGGAGGTGATGGGGAGGAGAGGAGAAAGGGGGACTCAGTCTGGGAAGGCCTCCTGGAGGAGGTGAGCCCTCAGTAGGGCTTTGAAGGGAGGAAGAGAGATATTCAGATGTTGCGCCCATTTTGTTTGCAACAATGCTGTGCTTGTTGGCAAAAGGCAACATCTGATCGACTCTTTTGACTTGGCAGAAAATGAGTATCTTTTCAAATATCATGATTTCTCCAGTGTTTCCAATATCCAGAATGATTCAGGTACCTGCCGACTCGGAGAAGGCAGATTGGCTCGTTTCCTTTCACCGGAGGTGGCAAATTTTGAATCTCTGGAATTTGTTAAATGATGGTGGTGATGATAATAATAATAATGATACATCAATCAATCAATCATATTTATTGAGCGCTTACGGTATGCAGAGCACTGTACTAAGAGCTTGGGAAGTACAAGATGGCAATATATAGAGACAGTCCCTACCCAACAGTGGGCTCACAGTTTAAAAGGGGGAGACAGAGAAAAAAAACCAAACATACTAACAAAATAAAATAAATAGAATAGATATGTACGAGTAGAATAAATAAATAAATACATGGTAAACCACTTCCTACATTCCTACATTCGATCGTGTTTATTAAGCACTTACTGTGTGCAGAGCACTGTACTAACACTCTGCTAAGCACAGGAGCAAACTCGAGCGGCAGAGAATGGGCTTGTTATTCATTCATTCATTCAATCGTATTTATTGAGCGCTTACTGTGTGCAGAGCACTTTTGGGCAAGTCACTTCACTTCTCTGGGCCTCAGTGACCTCATCTGTAAAATGGGGATTAAGACTGTGACCCCTCCGTGGGACAACCTGATCACCTTGTAGCCTCCCCAGCGCTTAGAACAGTGCTTTGCACATAGTAAGTGCCTAATAAATGCCATTATTACAAAGCGCTTGGAAAGCACAATTTGGCAACAGGCAGAGACAGTCCCTACCCAACAACGGGCTGGAGGAGGCTGAAGTTGAGGAAGCATTTAATTTTTCCCTTCACATTAAAATATACCCACAGATAAATCGTATGCTTCAAATTTCATTTTTTACCATCAGAAGTTGTCATATTAGGAGATAAAAACTAAAACACACACATACATATACATACACACATTCTAAAACAAGAAAATTTGAATAAAAATTCCTCTCCCCCTCCTCCCCCTCCCCATCCCCCCTGCCTTACCTCCTTCCCCTCCCCACAGCACCTGTATATATACATATATGCATATATGTTTGTACAGATTTATTACTCTATTTATTTATTTATTTATTTTAGTTGTACATATTTATTCTATTTATTTCATTTTGTTAATAGGTTTTGTTTTGTTGTCTGTCTCCCCCTTCTCGACTGTGAGCCCGCTGTTGGGTAGGGGCCGTCTCTATATGTTGCCTACTTGTACTTCCCAAGTGCTTAGTACAGTGCTCTGCACACAGTAAGCGCTCAATAAATACGATTGAATGAATGAATGAATTTAAAAAATGTAGTCATACAGTGCTGTGTTGTACTCTCCCAAACACTCAGTACAGTGTCCTTCACGGTAAGCACTCAATCAATCAATCAATCAATCAATCAATCGTATTTATTGAGCGCTTACTAAGGAGTACAAGTTGGCAACATATAGAGACAGTCCCTACCCAACAGTGGGCTCACAGTCTAAAAGGGGGAGACAGAGAATAAAACCAAACATACTAACAAAATAAAATAAATAGAATAGATATGTACAAGTAAAATAAATAAATAAATAGAGTAATAAATATGTACAGACATATATACATTTATACAGGTGCTGTGGGGAAGGGGAGGAGGTAAGGTGCGGGGGATGGAGAGGGGAACGAGGGGGAGAGGAAGGAAGGGGCTCAGTTTGGGAAGGTCTCCTGGAGGAGGTGAGCTCTCAGCAGGGCCTTGAAGGGAGGAAGAGAGCTAGCTTGGCGGATGGGCAGAGGGATTGGGGGCATTCCGGGTCCGGGGGATGACGTGGGCCGGGGGTCGATGGCGGGACAGGCGAGAGCGAGGTACAGTGAGGAGATTAGTCATGGAGGAGCGGAGGGTGCGGGCTGGGCTGGAGAAGGACAGAAGGGAGGGGAGGTAGGAGGGGGAGAGGTGATGGACAGCCTGGAAGCCCAGGCTGAGGAGTTTCTGCCTGATGCACAGATTGATTGGTAGCCACTGGAGATTTTTGAGGAGGGGAGTAATATGCCCAGAGCGTTTCTGGACAAAAATAATCCGGGCAGCAGCATGAAGTATGGATTGAAGTAGAGAGAGACACGAGGATGGGAGATCAGAGAGAAGGCTGGTGCAGTAGTCCAGACGGGACAGGATGAGAGCTTGAATGAGCAGGGTAGCGGTTGGGATGGAGAGGAAAGGGCGGATCTTGGCAATATTGTGGAGCTGAGACCGGCAGGATTTGGTGAGGGCTTGGATGTGAGGGGTGAATGAGAGAGCGGAGTCGAGGGTGACACCAAGGTTGCGGGCTTGTGAGACGGGAAGGATGGTAGTGCCGTCAACAGAGATGGGAAAGTCAGGGAGAGGGCAGGGTTTGGGAGGGAAGACAAGGAGCTCAGTCTTCGTCATGTTGAGCTTTAGGTGGCGGGCGGACATCCAGATGGAGATGTCCTGAAGGCAGGAGGAGATGCGAGCCTGGAGAGAGGGGGAGAGAGCAGGGGCAGAGATGGAGATCTGGGTGTCATCAGCGTAGAGATGATAGTTGAAGCCGTGGGAGCGAATGAGGTCACCAAGGGAGTGCGGGTTGTCAACTTGTACTTCCCAAGCGCTTAGTACAGTGCTCTGCACACAGTAAGCGCTCAATAAATACGACTGAATGAATGAATGAATAAATACCGGTGACTGATTCACCTCTCCTTTCCCACATCTGATTTCTCCAGTGACTCAGTTCAAAGCCTGATGGAACCATCCGCATAGCTCAGTCTTTTTCTATTTTCTTACTTTAATTCTCCCTGTTTGTGAATCTCCCCAGGCAGGCCTCCCCCATGATAAATCACAATCACAGCATTTAAAGTCTCCACCTCCTTTCAGTTGGTATTTCCAAAGAATCTCCCATCTGCCCTGCTCTGTCTAGGACCTTTTCGATAGATAGTTGTGGTATTCGTTAATGATGATGATGAAGGTATTTGTTAAACGTTTACTATGTGCAAAGCACTGTTCTAAGCACTGGGGGGGTACAATAATAATAATAATAATAATGGCATTTATTAAGCACTTACTATGTGCAAAGCACTGTTCTAAGCGCTGGGGAGGTTTCAAGGTGATCAGGTTGTCCCACGTGGGGCTCACAGTCTTAATCCCCATTTTACAGATGAGGGAACTGAGGCACAGAGAATTGAAGTGACTTGCCCCAAGTCACACAGCTAAGTGGTGGAGGTAGGATTTGAACCCATGACCTCTGACTCCCAAGCCCAGGCTCTTCGTTAAGCACTTACTGTGTGTCAATCCATTCCTTCATTCATTCATTCAATCGTAGAGAAGCAGCATGGCTCAGTGGAAAGAGCCCGGGCTTTGGAGTCAGAGGTCATGGGTTCAAATCCCTGCTCCACCACTTGCCAGCTGTGTGACTTTGGGCAAGTCACTTAACTTCTCTGTTCCTCAGTTCTCTCATCTGTAGAATGGGGATAAAGACTGGGAGCCCCCCATGGGACAACCTGATCACCTTGTAACCTCCCCAGCGCTTAGAACAGTGCTTTACACATAGTAAGTGCTTAATAAATGCCATCATCATTATTCTTATTATTATTTATTGAGCACTTACTGTATGCAGAGCACTGTATTAATCAATCAGTCAATCAATCGTATTTATTGAGCGCTTACTGTGTGCAGAGCACTGTACTAAGCGCTTGGGAAGTACAAGTTGGCAGCATATAGAGACGGTCCCTACCCACCAGTGGGCTCACAAGCGCTCGGGAAGTACAAGTTGGCAACATATATGTTCTAAGCTCTGGGATACAAGCTAGTTAATCGGATCAGACACAGTCCCTGTCCCGCATGGGGGTTCACAATCTAAATAGGAGGGAGAGCAGGCATTTCACCCCATTTTGCTGTTGAGGAAACTGAGGCACGAAGTTAAGTGACTCGATGAAGGCCCACAGCAGGAAAGGGGTGGAGTGTGTTTAGAACCCCTGTCCTTGGTCACCCAGACCTGGGCTCTTTCCACAAGGCCAAGCTCACTCCCAGGCCTTATGTGATAATTTTATCTCTTCCCAATCAATCAATCAATCAATCAATCAATCATATTTATTGAGCGCTTACTGTGTGCAGAGCACTGTACTAAGCGCTTGGGAAGTACAAGTGGGCAACACACAGAGACAGTCCCTACCCAACAGTGGGCTCACAGTCTAGGAGGGGGAGACAGAGAACAAAACCAAACATACTAACAAAATAAAATAAATAGAATAGATATGTACATGTAAGATAAATAAATAAATAGAGTAATAAATACGTACAAACATAGATGCATATATACAGGTGCTGTGGGGAAGGGAAGGAGGTAAAATGGGGGGATGCAGGGGGGACGAGGGGGAGAGGAAGGAAGGGGCTCAGTCTGGGAAGGCCTCCTGGAGGAGGTGAGCTCTCAGTAGGGCCTTGGAGGGAGGAAGAGAGCGAGCTTGGCGGATGGGCGGAGGGAGGGCATTCCAGGCCTGGAGGAGGACGTGGGCTGGGGGTCAATGGCAGGACAGGTGAGACCGAGGCCCAGTGAGGAGATTAGTGGTAGAGGAGCGGAGGATGCGGGCTGGGCTGGAGAAGGAGAGAAGGGAGGTGAGGGAGGAGGGGGTGAGGGGATGAACAGCCTTGAGGCCGAGGGTGAGGAGTTTCTGCCTGATGCGCAGATTGATTGGTGCTTCCCAAGTGCTTCTTTTACTTACCAATTCATTAACTGTCGGGGAAAATATTCAGGACATGTCACCCTGCTCCTCAAAAATCTCCAATGGTTGCCCAACCACCACCGTATCAAACGAAAAACTCCTCACCCTCTGTTTCAAGGCTGTCCATCCCCTGGCCCCCTCCTCCCTCCCCTCCCTTCTGTCCTTCTCCATCCCAGCCCGCACCCTCCGCTCCTCTGCCGCCGCTCACCTCCTCACCGGGCCTCGTTCTCGCCCGTCCCGCCGTCGACTTCCGGCCCACGTCCTCCCCCTGGCCTGGAATGCCCTCCCTCCTCAAATCCCACATACAATGACTCTCCCCCACCTTCAAAGCCTTACTGAAGGCCCATCTCCTCCAAGAGGCCTTCCCTGATTAAGCCCCACTTTTCCTCATCTCCCTCTTCCTTCTGCATCGCCCGGCCTTGCTCCCTTTGCTCTTCCCCCCCTCCCTGTCCCAAAGTACTTATGTAAATATCTGTAATTTTAAGTATTTTTAATAATAATAATAGTATTTGTTAATCGCTTACTATGTGCAAAGCACTGTTCTAAGCGCTGGGGAGATACAAGGTGATCAGGTTGCCCCACAGGGGGCTCACAGTCTTAATCCCCATTTTACAGATGAGGTAACTGAGGTCCAGAGAAGTGAAGTGACTTGCCCAAAGTCACACGGCTGACAATTGAGTACAGGCAGGAGGGGGCGAGGGGATGGACAGCCTGGAAGCTGTGAGTGCTTAGTACAGTGCTCTGCACACAGTAAGCGCTCAATAAATACGATTGATTGATTGATTGAGAGTGAGGAGTTTCACTTCTCTGTGCCTCAGTTCCTTCAACTGCAAAATGGGGATGAAGACCGTGAGCCCCACGTGAGACAACCTGCTGACCTTGTACCTCCCCCAGTGCTTGGAACAATGCTCAGCACATAGTAAGCGCTTCACAAATGCCATCGTTATTACTGTCTGAGCCTCAGTTCCCTCATCTGTAAAATGGGAATTGAGACTGTGAGACCCGGTGGGATAACCTTTCCTTCATTCATTCATCCAATCGTATTTATTGAGCGCTTACTGTGTGCAGAGCACTGTACTAAGCGCTTGGGAAGTCCAAGTCGGCAACATAGAGAGGCGGTCCCTTCCCAACAACGGGCTCACAGTCTAGAAGGGGGAGACAGACGACAAAAAAAAAAAAAAATGGGGTCAAAACCTAATAACTTTGTATCTGTTTTTAGTAACTTTTTATCATCAATCGTATTTATTGAGCGCTTACCATGTGCAGAGCACTGTACTAAGCGCTTGGGAAGTACAAATTGGCAACATATAGAGACAGTGAGCCCACTGTTGGGTAGGGACTGTCTCTATATGTTGCCAACTTGTACTTCCCAAGCGCTTAGTACAGTGCTCTGCACACAATAAGCACTCAATAAATGCGATTGATTGATTGATTGATTGATTGATATGTCCCATCGCTTAGAACGGTGCTTGGCACATAGTAAGCTCCTCACAATACCCTCATTGTTCTTATTATTCTTCTTATTAACTCCCTCTTGTGGCCCCGCCCCTTCGGCTGGCCCCGCCCCTCCCTCCCCGTGGCCCCGCCCACTCTGCCACCCCTCCCTCCCATTGGTCCCACCCCTCCCCGTGCCCCCGCCCACTCTCCCATCCCTCCCTCCCATTGGTCCCTCTCCTCCTTGTGGCCCCGCCCACTCCCCCCTCCCTCCCATTGACTCCGCCCATTCCCCGTGACCCCGCCCACTCTTCGACCCCTCCCTCACGGTTGGCCCCGCCCACCCCAGTGGCCCCGCCCACTCCTTCCCTCTCCCTCCCTCCCATTGGCCCCTTCCCTCTGGCCCCGCCCACTCCCATTGACCCCGCCCATTCCCCGTGGCCCCTCCCACTCTTCCATGAGCGGGAGCCTCCCCTCGCACGTGGCTCAGTGGAAAGAGCCCGGGCTTCGGAGTCAGAGGTCATGGGTTCGAATCCAGCCTCCGCCAGCTGTCTGCTGTGTGATCTTGGGCAAGTCACTTCACTGAGCCTCAGTTACCTCATCTGTAAAATGGGGATGAAGACTGTGAGCCCCACGTGGGACAACCTGATCACCCTGTATCCTCCCCAGCACTTAGTGGTTTTCACATAGTAAGTGCTTAACACATGCCAATTATTATTATTATTATTCATTCATTCATTCACTCACTCATTCATTCATTCATTCACTCGGACTTTTCCTTGCTCTTCTTCATTTCAGGAATCAATCCATCAATCAGTAGAGAAGCAGCGTGGCTCAGTGGAAAGAGCCCGGGCTTTGGAGTCAGAGGTCATGGGTTCAAATCCCGGCTCCGCCCCTTATCAGCTGAGTGACTTTGGGCAGGTCACTTGACATCTCTGGGCCTCGGTTCCCTCATCTGTCAAATGGGGATTAAGACGGTGGGCCCCCCCGTGGAACAACCTGATCACCTTGTATACCCCCAGCGCTTAGAACAGTCCAGTGGCTACCAATCAATCTGCACATCAGGCAGAAACTCCTCACCCTGGGCTTCCAGGCTGTCCATCCCCTGGCCCGCTCCTACCTCACCTCCCTTCTCTCCTTCTCCAGCCCAGCCCGCACCCTCCGCTCCTCCGCCGCTAATCTCCTCACCGTACCTCGTTCTCACCGGTCCCGCCATCGACCCTCGGCCCACGTCATCCCCCGGGCCTGGAATGCCCTCCCTCTGCCCCTCCACCAAGCTAGCTCTCTTCCTCCCTTCAAGGCCCTACTGAGAGCTCACCTCCTCCAGGAGGCCTTCCCACACTGAGACCCTTCCTTCCTCTCCCCCTCGTCCGCCTCTCCATCCCCCTCATCTTACCTCCTTCCCTTCCCCACAGCAACTGTATATATGTATATATGTTTGTACATATTTGTTACTCTATTTATTTATTTTACTTATACATATCTATTCTATTTATTTTATTTTGTTAGTATGTTTGGTTTTGTTCTCTGTCTCCCCTTTTTAGACTGTGAGCCCACTGTTGGGTCGGGACTGTCTCTATATGTTGCCAACTTGTACTTCCCAAGCGCTTAGTACAGTGCTCTGCACACAGTAAGCAAAGAGCCCGGACTTTGGAGTCAGAGTTCATAGGTTCAAATACCTGCTCCGCCAATTGTCAGCTGCGTGACTTTGGGCAAGTCACTTCACTTCTCTGGGCCTCAGTTCCCTCATCTGGAAAATGGGGATGAAGACTGTGAGCCCCATGTGGGACAACCTGATCACCTTGTAACCTCCCCAGCGCTCAGAACAGTGCTTTGCACACAGTAAGTGCTTAATAAATGCCATCATCATCATCAGTACCTCTTACTGTGGGGGTTCCCCGAGGTTCAGTGCTTGGTCCCCTTCTGTTCTCGATCTACACTCACTCCCTTGGTGACCTCATTCGCTCCCACGGCTTCAACTATCATCTCTACGCTGATGACACCCAGATCTCCATCTCTGCCCCTGCTCTCTCCCCCTCCCTCCAGGCTCGCATCTCCTCCTGCCTTCAGGACATCTCCATCTGGATGTCCGCCCGCCACCTAAAGCTCAACATGTCGAAGACTGAGCTCCTTGTCTTCCCTCCCAAACCTTGTCCTCTCCCTGACTTTCCCATCTCTGTTGACGGCACTACCATCCTTCCCATCTCACAAGCCCGCAACCTTGGTTTCATCCTTGACTCCGCTCTCTCATTCACCCCTCACATCCAAGCCGTCACCAAAACCTGCCGGTCTCAGCTCCGCAACATTGCCAAGATCCGCCCTTTCTTCTCCATCCAAACCGCTACCCTGCTCATTCAAGCTCTCATCCTATCCCGTCTGGACTACTGCATCAGCCTTCTCTCTGATCTCCCATCCTCGTGTCTCTCTCCACTTCAATCCATACTTCATGCTGCTGCCCAGATTATCTTTGTCCAGAAACGCTCTGGGCATATCACTCCCCTCCTCAAAAATCTCCAGTGGCTACCAATCAATCTGCGCATCAGGCAGAAACTCCTCACCCTGGGCTTCCAGGCTGTCCATCACCTCGCCCCTCCTACCTCACCTCCCTTCTCTCCTTCTCCAGCCCAGCCCGCACCCTCCGCTCCTCCACCGCTAATCTCCTCACTGTACCTTGCTCTCGCCTGTCCTGCCGTCGACCCCCGGCCCACGTCATCCCCCGGGCCTGGAATGCCCTCCCTCTGCCCCTCCGCCAAGCTAGCTCTCTTCCTCCCTTCAAGGCCCTGCTGAGAGCTCACCTCCTCCAGGAGGCCTTCCCAGACTGAGCCCCTTCCTTCCTCTCCCCCTTGTCCCCCTCTCCATCCCCCCATCTTACCTCCTTCCCTTCCCCACAGCACCTGTATATATGTACATATGGTTGTACGTATTTATTACTCTATTTATGTATTTATTTTACTTGTACATTTCTATCCTACTTATTTTATTTTGTTGGTATGTTTGGTTCTGTTCTCTGTCTCCCCCTTTTAGACTGTGAGCCCACCGTTGGGTAGGGACTGTCTCTATGTGTTCCCAATTTGTTTATTGAGCACATAGTAAGCGCTCAATAAATACGATTGATTGATTGATTGATTGATTGATCAGTAAGCGCTCAATAAATACGATTGATGATGATGATGATGATCCCCTCCCTCCCAGTTGGCCCCGCCCCTCCCCGTGGCCCCGCCCACTCCTTCCCTCTCCCTCCCTCCCATTGGTCCCGCCCACCCCTCCCTCCAGTTGGCCCCGCCCCTCCCCGTGGCCCCGCCTACTCCTTCCCTCCCCTCCCTCCCATTGGCCCCTCCCCTCCCTGTGGCCCCGCCCCTCCTCCTTCCATTTGGCCCCGCCCATTCCCCTGTGGCTCCGCCCCTCCTCCCTCCCTCCCTCCCATTGGCCCCGCCCCTCCCATCCCTGTGGCCCCGCCCACTCCTTCCCTCTCCCTCCCTCCCATTGGCCACGCCCCTCCCCGTGTCCCCGCCCACTTCTTCCCTCCCCTCCCTTCCATTGGCCCCTCCCCTCCCTGTGGCCCCGCCCATTCCTTGTGGCCCGCCCCTCCTCCCTCCCCTCCCTCCCTGCGGCCCCACCCTTCCCCTCCCCGTGGCCCCGCCCACTCCTTCCTTTTCCCTCCCTCCCATTGGTCCCGCCCACAACTCCCTCCCTCCATTTGGCCCCGCCCCTCCACTTGGCCCCGCCCCCTGCTCCCTCCCCTCCCTCCCATTGGCCACGCTCCCTCCCAGTGGCCCCGCCCCTTTCCTGGGTGCTCGGCGCCTGCGCAGTGAGGCTCTCTGGGGTCGGAGCACGCCGTGCAGGTGAGGCGGGCGGCGGGCGGCCTGGAGGAGGAGGACTGACCCTTGACCCCTGACCTCTGACCCCTGACCCTCCCTATGCCGCCCCCCCCAGGGGCCCTGGGCCCGGGAGATGGGGGGAGGGGCTCCGAAAGCGAAACCGAAAGCAGCTCCCTCCCTCCACATTCATTCATTCATTCATTCATTCATTCAGTCGTATTTATTGAGCGCTTACTGTGTGCAGAGCACTGTACTAAACGCTTGGGAAGGACAAGTTGGCAACATAGAGAGACGGTCCCTACCCAACAGCGGCCTAGCAGAATGGGCTTGCCTTCCGCGGGCTCACAGTCTACAGTAATACTAATGATAACAATAATAATCATGGCATTTATTAAGCGCTTCCTATGTGCAAAGCACTGTTCTAAGCGCTGGGGAGGTTACAAGGTGATCAGGTTGTCCCACGGGGGGCTCACAGTCTTCATCCCCATTTTAATAATAATAATAATAATAGCATTTATTAAGCGCTTACTATGTGCAAAGCACTATTCTAACCGCTGGGGAGGTGACAAGGTGATCAGGTTGGCCCACGGGGGGCTCACAGTCTTCATCCCCATTTTAATAATAATAATAATAGCATTTATTAAGCGCTTACTATGTGCAAAGCACTGTTCTAAGCGCTGGGGAGGGTACAAGGTGATCAGGTTGTCCCTCGTGGGGCTCACAGTCTTCATCCCCATTTTACAGATGAGGGAACTGAGGCATAGAGAAGTGAAGTGCCTTGCCCAAAGTCACACAGCTGACAATTGGTAGAGCCGGGATTTGAACCCATGACCTCTGACTCCAAAGCCCGGGTTCTTACCTACTGAGGCACACTGGCATTTATTAAGCACTTACTATGTGCAAAGCACTATTCTAAGCACTGGGGAGGCTACAAGGTGATCAGGTTGTCCCACGGGGGGGCTCACAGTCTTCATCCCCATTTTAATGATAATAATAATAATGACAATAATGACATTTATTAAGCACTTACTATGTGCAAAGCACTGTTCTAAGCCCTGGGGAGGCTACAAGGTGATCACGTTGCCCCACGGGGGGTTCACAGTCTTAATCCCCATTTTAATAATAATAATAATGAGGGAATTTATTAAGCGCTTACTATGTGCACTGTTCTAAGCGCTGGGGAGGTTACAAGGTGATCAGGCTGCCCCATGGGAGGCTCGCAGTCTTCATCCCCATTTGACAGATGAGGGAACTGAGGCCCAGAGAAGTGAGGTGGCTTGCCCAAGGTCACACAGCTGACAACTGGCGGAGCTGGGTTTCGAACCCGTGACCTCTGACTCCCTTCTGGAAGGGGGAGACGGACAACAAGACAAAACATATTAACAAAATAAAATAAATAGAATAGTGAATATGTCCAAGTAAAATAAATAGAGGAATAAATCTGTACAAACGTATATAGAGGTACTGTGGGGAGGGGAAGGAGGTAGGGTGATGGGGAGGGGGAGAGGAAAAAGGGGGCTCAGTCTGGGAAGGCCTAATACTACTGCTAATAGTAATATTAATAACGATGGCATTTGTTAAGCGCTTACTATCATCATCATCATCATCAATCGTATTTATTGAGCGCTTACTGTGTGCAGAGCACTGGACTAAGCGCTTGGGAAGTCCAAGTTGGCAACATCTAGAGACAGTCCCTACCCAACAGTGGGCTCACAGTCTAAAAGGGGGAGACAGAGAACAAAACCAAACATACTAACAAAATAAAATAAATAGAATAGATATGTACAAGTTAAATAAATAAATAAATAAATAGAGTAATAAATATGTACAAACATATATACATATACACAGGTGCTGTGGGGAAGGGAAGGAGGTAAGATGGGGGGGATGGAGAGGGGGACGAGGGGGGAGAGGAAGGAAGGGGCTCAGTCTGGGAATGTGCAGAGCACTGTTCTAAGCGCTAGGTAGTTTACAAGGTGATCAGGTTGTCCCACCGGGGGCTCGCAGTCTTAATCCCCATGTTAATAATAATGATAATAATGGCATTTATTAAGCACTTACTCTGTGCAAAGCACTGTTCTAAGCACTGGGGAGGTTACAAGGTGATCAGTTTGTCCCATGGTGGGGCTCACAGTCTTCATCCCCATTTTACAGAGGAGGCAACTGAGGCGCAGAGAAGTGAAGTGGCTTGCCCAAAGTCCCACAGCTGACAGTTGGCGGAGCCGGGATTTGAACCCATGACCTCTGACTCCAAAGCCTGTGCTCTTTCCACTGAGCCACAGTGCTTCTCATAATAGTAATAATAGTAATAGTAATGATAATAGGAATGAGAGCGATGGTGTTTGTGAAGCTCCAACTCTGTGCCAAGCCCTGTTGTACGTGCTGGGGGCGAAGCCCAGTGATGGGGTGGTCCCCCTTGGGTCTCCCCATCCCCCCGCCCCCGAGTCGCCCACTGTCCTGAAGGGTGACCCTGCCCCACTCACTGCCCCTCTCCAGGCCTCAAGTTTTTGCTTTTCTTTTAAATGGAATTTATTAAGCGCTTACTATGCGCAAAGCACTGTTCTAAGCGCTGGGAAGGTTACAAGGTGATCAGGTTATCCCATGGGGGGCTCACAGTTGTCATCCCCATTTTACGGATGAGGTCACTGGGGCCCCGAGAAGTGAAGTGACTTGCCCAAAGTCACCCAGCTGACAAGTGGTAGAGCCGGGATTTGAACCCATGACCTCAGACTCCAAAGCCTGGGCTCTTTCCACGGAGCCACACTGCTTCTCACATTGGGCTCACACTCTTAATTCCCATTTTACAGATGAGGTAACAGGCACAGAGTAGTGAAGTGACTTGCCCAAGGTCACACAGCTGACAAGTGGCACAGCCAGGATTAGAACCCCGTACCTCTGGCTCCCAATGTGTTTATTACTCTATTTATTTATTTTATTCATACATATTCATTCTGTTTACTTTATTTTGTTAATATGTTTTGTTTTGTCATCTGTCTCCCCCAGCTCCACCAATTGTCAGCTGTGTGACTTTGGGCAAGTCACTTAACTTCTCTAGGCCTCAGTGACCTCATCTGTAAAATGGGGATGAAAACTGTGAGCCCCCCGTGGGACAACCTGATCACCTTGTAACCTCCCCAGCGCTTAGAACAGTGCTTTGCACATAGTAAGCGCTTAATAAATGCCATCATCATCGTCATCATTCTAGACTGTGAGCCCGCTGTTGGGTAGGGACCGTCTCCATATGTTGCCAACTTGTACTTCCCAAGCGCTGAGTACAGTGCTCTGCACACAGTAAGCGCTCAATAAATACGATTGAATGAATGAATGACTCCCCATTTGACAGGTGAGGAAACTGAGGCATAGAGAAGTGAAGTGACTTGCCCGAAGTCACCCAGCTGTCAGTTGGCGGAGCCGGGATTTGAACCCATGACCTCTGACTCCAAAGCCCGGGCTCTTTCCACTGAGCCACGCTGCTTCTCTGTCATATGTGGATGGACACACTTGTGTCCCCCCATGCGGGACACAACCCGATTTGCTTCACTGTTCTAAGCATAAGGTGATCAGTTTGTCCCCCGTGGGGCTCACAGTCTTCATCCCCATTTTACAGATGAGGGAACTGAGGCCCAGGGAAGTGAAGCGACTTTAGTACAGTGCCTGCCACCTAGGAAGTGCTTAACAAGTTATAATAATACTGATGGCATTTGTTAAGCACTTACTATGTGCCAAGCACTGTTCCAAGCATGGGGGGAGATACAAAGTGATCAGGTTGTCCCGCTTGGGGCTCACAGTCTTAATCCCCATTTTCCAGATGAGGGAACTGAGGCCCAGAGAAGTGAAGTGACTTGCCCGAGGTCACACAGCTCACATTTGGCAGAGCCGGGATTCGAACCCACATCCTCTGACTCCCAAGCCCGGGCTCTTTCCAATAAGCCACAATACCTTTTCCTCCTCCTTCTTACACTGTAAGTAATCATCATCATCATCATCATCATCAATCGTATTTATTGAGCACTTACTATGTGCAGAGCACTGGACTAAGCGCTTGGGAAGCACAAATTGGCAACATCTAGAGACAGTCCCTACCCAACAGTGGGCTCACAGTCTAAAAGGGGGAGACAGAGAACAAAACCAAACATACTAACAAAATTAAATAAATAGAATAGATAGGTACAAGTAGAATAAATAAATAAATAGAGTAATAAATCTGTACAAACATGTATACATATATAGAGGTGCTGTGGGGAAGGGAAGGAGGTAAGATGGGGATGGAGGGGGGACGAGGAGGAGAGGAAGGAAGGGGCTCAGTCTGGGAAGGCCACCTCCTTAATCACAACAAGAGAAGCAGCGTGGCTCAGTGGAAAGAGCCCGGGCTTTGGAGTCAGAGGTCATGGGTTCAAATCCCAGCTCCGCCAACTGTCAGCTGGGTGACTTTGGGCAGGTCGCTTCACTTCTCTGGGCCTCAGTTACCTCATCTGAAAAATGGGGATTAAAACTGTGAGCCCCCCGCGGGACAACCCGATCACCTTGTAATCTCTCCAGCGCTGAGAACAGCGCTTTGCACATAATAAGTGCTTAATAAATACCATTATTATTATTATTCTTATTATTAGCAAAATGGGGATGAAGACTGTGAGCCCCACCTGGGACAGGGATCGGATCCGACCCAATTAGATTGTAGCCATCCCGGCGCTTAGACCAGTGTCTGGCACATAGTAAGCGCTTAACAAATACCATCATTATTATTATAAGAAAGATCCTTCCCGCCCCTTCTCTACAGCGGAGTCCTCTAGACTGTGAGCCCGTTGTGTTTATTATTGTCCTGTCCTCTCCCAAGCGCTTAGTCCAGTGCTCTGCACACAGTGAGTGCTCAATAAATACGATTGAATGAATGAATGAATGAGCCCTCTAAACTTGCTGCCTCCTATTCCTCAACTCCAATAGAGTAAATCATTCGATTTATTTTATTAATGATGTGTAAATAGCTATAATCCTATTTATTTTTGATGCTGTTACCGCCTGTCTACTTGTTTTGATGCCTGTCTCTCCCCTTTTAGACTGTGAGCCCGCTGTTGGGTAGGGACCGTCTCTATATGTTGCCGACTTGTGCTTCCCAAGCGCTTAGTACAGTGCTCTGCACACAGTAAGCGCTCAATAAATACGACTGAATGAATGAATGAGCCGTCTAAACTCACTGCCTCATATTCCTCAACTCCAATAGGATAAATCATTCGATTTGTTTTATTAATGATGTGTAAATAGCTATAATCCTATTTATTTTTGATGCTGTTGACGCCTGTCTACTTGTTTTGATGCCTGTCTCTCCCCTTCGAAACTGTGAGCCCACTGTTGGGTAGGGATCGTCTCTATATGTTGCCAACTTTTACTTCCCAAGCGCTCAGTACAGTGCTCTGCACACAGTAAGCGCTCAATAAATACGATTGAATGGATTGAATGAATGAATAGAAGGGAGGGACTGTCTCTATATGTTGCCAACTTCCGCTTTCCAAGCGCTTAGTAAAGTGCTCTGCACACAGAAAGCGCTCAATAAATATGATTGAATGAATGAGCCGTCTAAACTCGCGGCCTCATTTTCCTCAACTCCAATAGAATAAATTATTGGATTTATTTTTATTAATGATGTGTATATAGCCATAATCCTATTTATCTCTTTTTGATGCTGTTGACGCCTGTCTACTTGTTTTGATGCCTTTCTCTCCTCTTTTAGACTGTGAGCATGTCATTGGGTAGGGACCGTCTCTATATGTTGCCAACTTGTGCTTCCCAAGCGCTTAGTACAGTGCTCTGCCCACAGTAAGCGCTCAATAAATACGATGAATGAATGAATGAGTGAATCTGCTGCCGAATTGTACTTTCCAAGCGCTTAGTACAGTGCTCTGCACACAGTAAGCACTCAATAAATACGATTGAATGAATGAATGAATCTGCTGCCAAATTGTACTTTCCAAGCGCTTAGTCCAGTGCTCTGCACATAGCAAGCACTCAATAAATACGATTGAATGAATGAATGAATCTGCTGCCGAATTGTAGTTTCTAAGCGCTTAGCACAGTGCTCTGCACACAGTAAGCACTCAGTAAATATGGTTGAATGAATGAATGGACCTGCTGCCGACTTGTACTTTCCAAGCGCTTAGTACAGTGCTCTGCACACAGCAAGCGCTCAATAAATGCGATTGAATGAATGAATGAATCTGCTGCTGAATTGTGCTTTCCAAACGCTTAGTATAGTGCTCTGCACACAGTAAGCGCTCAATAAATACGACAATGAATGTATCTCCCCCTCGTCCCCCTCTCCATCCCCCCCTTCTTACCTCCTTCCCTTCCCCACAGCACCTGTATATATGTATATATGTTTGCACATATTCATTACTCTATTTTACTTGTACATATCTATTCTATTTATTTTATTTTGTTAGTGTGTTTGGTTTTGTTCTCTGTCTTCCCCTTTTAGACTGTGAGCCCACTGTTGGGTAGGGACTGTCTCTCTATGTTGCCAATTTGTACTTCCCAAGCGCTTAGTCCAGTGCTCTGCACATAGTAAGCGCTCAATAAATACGATTGATGATGATGATGACGATCTGCTGCCGAATCATACTTTCCAAGCGCTTAGTACCGTGCTCTGTACAAAGTAAGCGCTCAATAAATACGACTGAATGAATGAATGAATCTGCTGCCGAACTGTACTTTCCAAGCACTTGGTACAGTGCTCTGCACACAGTAAGCGTTCAATAAATACGATTGAATGAATGAATGGATCTGCTGCCGAATTGTACTTTCCAAGCGCTTCGTACAGTGCTGTGCACACAGTAAGCGCTCAATAAGTGTGATTGACTGAATGAATGAATCTGCTGCCGAATTGTGCTTTCCAAGCGCTTCGTACAGTGCTCTGCATACAGTAAGTGCTCAATAAATATGACTGAATGAATGAATCTGCTGCCGAATTGTACTTTCCAAGCGCTTAGTACAGTGCTCTGCACAAAGTAAGCGCTCAATAAATACGACTGAATGAATGAATGAGTCTGCTGCTGAATTGTACTTTCCAAGCGCTTCGTACAGTGCTCTGCATACAGTAAGTGCTCAATAATTATGACTGAATGAATGAGTCTGCTGCCGAATTGTACTTTCCAAGCGCTTCGTACAGTGCTCTGCACACAGTAAGCGCTCAATACATACGACTGAATGAATGAATGAGTCTGCTGCCGAATTGTACTTTCCAAGCGCTTCGTACAGTGCTCTGCATACAGTAAGTGCTCAATAAATATGACTGAATGAATTAATCTGCTGCCAAATTGTACTTTCCAAGCGCTTCGTACAGTGCTCTGCACACAGTAAGCGCTCAATACATACGACTGAATGAATGAATGAGTCTGCTGCCGAATTGTACTTTCCAAGCGCTTCGTACAGTGCTCTGCATACAGTAAGTGCTCAATAAATATGACTGAATGAATTAATCTGCTGCCGAATTGTACTTTCCAAGCGCTTCGTGCAGTGCTCTGCACACAGTAAGCGCTCAATACGTACGACTGAATGAATGAATGAGTCTGCTGCCGAATTGTACTTTCCGATTGCTTCGTACAGTGCTCTGCATACAGTAAGTGCTCAATAAATATGACTGAATGAATGAATCTGCTGCCGAATTGTACTTTCCAAGCGCTTCGTACAGTGCTCTGCACACAGTAAGCGCTCAATACGTACGACTGAATGAATGAATGAATGAATTTGCTGCCGAATTGTACTTTCCAAGCGCTTCGTACAGTGCTCTGCACACAGTAAGCGCTCAATAAGTGTGATTGAATGAATGAATGAATCTGCTGCCGAATTGTGCTTTCCAAGCGCTTCGTACAGTGCTCTGCATACAGTAAGTGCTCAATAAATACGACTGAATGAATGAATCTGCTGCCGAATTGTACTTTCCAAGCGCTTAGTATGGTGCCCTGCACAAAGTAAGCGCTCAATAAATACGACTGAATGAATGAATGAATGAGTCTGCTGCCGAATTGTACTTTCGAAGCGCTTAGTACGGTGCCCTGCACAAAGTAAGCGCTCAATAAATACGACTGAATGAATGAATGAATGAGTCTGCTGCCGAATTGTACTTTCCAAGCGCTTCGTACAGTGCTCTGCATACAGTAAGTGCTCAATAAATATGACTGAATGAATTAATCTGCTGCCGAATTGTACTTTCCAAGCGCTTCGTGCAGTGCTCTGCACACAGTAAGCGCTCAATACGTACGACTGAATGAATGAATGAGTCTGCTGCCGAATTGTACTTTCCAAGCGCTTCGTACAGTGCTCTGCACACAGTAAGCGCTCAATACGTACGACTGAATGAATGAATGAATGAATTTGCTGCCGAATTGTACTTTCCAAGCGCTTCGTACAGTGCTCTGCATACAGTAAGTGCTCAATAAATATGACTGAATGAATTAATCTGCTGCCGAATTGTACTTTCCAAGCGCTTCGTGCAGTGCTCTGCACACAGTAAGCGCTCAATACGTACGACTGAATGAATGAATGAGTCTGCTGCCGAATTGTACTTTCCGATTGCTTCGTACAGTGCTCTGCACACAGTAAGCGCTCAATAAATACGACTGAATGAATGAATCTGCTGCCGAATTGTACTTTCCAAGCGCTTCGTACAGTGCCCTGCACAAAGTAAGCGCTCAATAAATACGACTGAATGAATGAATGAATGAGTCTGCTGCCGAATTGTACTTTCCAAGCGCTTCATGCAGTGCTCTGCATACAGTAAGTGCTCAATAAATATGACTGAATGAATTAATCTGCTGCCGAATTGTACTTCCCAAGCGCTTCGTACGGTGCTCTGCACACAGTAAGCGCTCAATACATACGACTGAATGAATGAATGAGTCTGCTGCCGAATTGTACTTTCCGATTGCTTCGTACAGTGCTCTGCACACAGTAAGCGCTCAATAAATACGACTGAATGAATGAATTTGCTGCCGAATTGTACCTTCCAAGCGCTTCGTACAGTGCTCTGCACACAGTAAGCGCTCAGTCAATACGATTGAATGAATGGATGGAGGTTCATTCAGGGGGCGAGGACTCTGTCCAACCCGATCGGCGTGTATCCGCCGTAGCGCTTAGTACAGTGCCTGGCGTCGTAAGCGCCTAACAGACGCCATCGTGATGATGAGGACCGCGCCCCGTGGCTCCCCGCCGGCCTCTGCATCCGCGCTCGCGTCTTCCTCCTCCTTTTTCTCCCGTCCCCCGGTTACAGGCCCCACAGAGGCGTTGAGGCGGAGGAGCTGTTTGGGCGGCCCCCGTCCGCACGTCGGAGAGGCGTCCAGCACAGCCACAATCCGCGGCAGAACTCGCTGGGTGCCGGCAACAGCAGAATCGATCCGAAGAAAGTCGGCGACCGAGGACGCTCTTGTTCAGGGAGAGCGGGCGCCGTCTCCTCCGGGAGGCCTTCCCTGACTGACTTGTCCATCCCAAGCGCTTAGTCCAGTGCTCTGCACACAGTAAGCGCTCAGTAAATACGATTGAATGAATGAATGAATGACTGCATCCCCCCCCTCTCCTCTTCTCCCACCCCCTTCTGCTTCACTCTGACTCGCTCCCCTTATTGATCGCCCTTTCCCAGCCCCACATCACTTAGTTCCGTATCCGTCATATATTGATTTCTATTATTATCCGTCTCCTCCACTGGACTGTGACAAGTGACAAGTGTATATACGTATATATGTTTGTACATATTTATTACTTATTATTTATTAGAGAACCAGCGTGGCTCAGTGGAAAGAGCTCGGGCTTTGGAGTCAGAGGTCATGGGTTCAAATCCCGACTCCGCCACTTGTCAGCTGTGTGACTTTGGGCAAGTCACTTCACTTCTCTGGGCCTCAGTTCCCTCATCTGGAAAATGGGGATTAAGTCTGTGAGCCCCACGTGGGACAACTTGATTACCTTGTATCTACCCCAGCGCTTAGAACAGTGCTTTGCACATAGTAAGCGCTTAATAAATGCCATTATTATTACTCTATTTTACTTGTACATATCTATTCTATTTATTTTATTTTGTTAGTATGTTCGGTTTCGTTCCCTGTCTCCCCCTTTTAGACTGTGAGCCCACTGTTGGGTAGGGACTGGCTCTAGATGTTGCCAATTTGTACTTCCCAAGCGCTTAGTACAGTGCTCCGCACATAGCAAGCACTCAATAAATACGATTGATGATGACTGTAAGCTCGTTACGGGCCGGGAGCGTCTCCTTATTGGACTCTCCCAAGCGCTTAGTACAGTGCTGCGCACACCATAGACGCTCAGTAAACGCTCGGAAGCAGCATGGCCGAGCGGACGGTGCCCACGCCCGGGAGTCAGAAGGATGTGGGTTTTAAGAGAGGGAGAGCGTGGCTCAGTGGAAAGTCAGAGGTCATGGGTTCAAATCCCGGCTCCGCCACTTCATCATCAATCGTATTTATTGAGCGCTTACTGTGTGCAGAGCACTGGACTAAGCGCTTGGGAAGTCCAAGTTGGCAACATATAGAGACAGTCGCTACCCAACAGTGGGCTCACAGTCTAAAAGAGGGAGACAGAGAACAAAACCAAACATACTAACAAAATAAAATAAATAGAATAGATATGTACAAGTAAAATAAATAAATAAATAGAGTGATAAATATGTACAAACATATATACATATATACACTTAATTAATTCGATGGCATTTATTAAGCGCTTACTATGTACAAAGCACTGTTCTAAGCGCTGGGGAGGTTACAAGGTGATCAGGTTGCCCCACGAGGGGCTCACAGTCTTAATCCCCATTTTACAGATGAGGGAACTGAGGCCCAGAGAAGTTAAGTGACTTGCCCAAAGTCACACAGCTGACAAGTGGCGGAGGCGAGATTTGAACCCATGACCTCTGACTCCAAAGCCCGGGCTCTTTCCACTGAGCCACGCTGCTTCTCTTGTCAGCTGTGTGACTGGGCAAGCCACCTCACTCCTCTGGGCCTCAGTGACCTCATCTGGAAAATGGGGATGACGACCGTGAGCCCCCCGTGGGACAACTTGATCACCTTGAATCCTCCCCAGCGCTTAGAGCAGTGCTTTGCACGTAGTAAGCGCTTAACAAATGCCATCATCATCATTATTATTATTATTATTATTTAAAACCCGGCTCTTCCACTTGTCTGCCAGCGCTTAGAGCAGTGCTTTGCACGTAGAAAGCGCTTAAGAAATGCCATCATCATTATTATTATTATTGTTATTTTAAACCCGGCTCTTCCACTTGTCTGCCAGCGCTTAGAGCAGTGCTTTGCACGTAGTAAGCGCTTAACAAATGCCATCATCATCATTATTATTATTATTATTATTTAAAACCCGGCTCTTCCACTTGTCTGCCAGCGCTTAGAGCAGTGCTTTGCACGTAGTAAGCGCTTAAGATATGCCATCATCATTATTATTATTATTATTATTGTTATTTTAAACCCGGCTCTTCCACTTGTCTGCCAGTGCTTAGAGCAGTGCTTTGCACGTAGTAAGCGCTTAACAAATGCCATCATCATCATTATTATTATTATTGTTATTTAAAACCCGGCTCTTCCACTTGTCTGCCAGCGCTTAGAGCAGTGCTTTGCACGTAGTAAGCGCTTAAGATATGCCATCATCATTATTATTATTATTATTGTTATTTTAAACCCGGCTCTTCCACTTGTCTGCCAGCGCTTAGAGCAGTGCTTTGCATGTAGTAAGCGCTTCACAAATGCCATCATCATCATTATTATTATTATTATTGTTATTTTAAACCTGGCTCTTCCACTTGTCTGCCAGCGCTTAGAGCAGTGCTTTGCACGTAGAAAGCACTTAACAAATGCCATCATCATTATTATTATTATTATTGTTATTTTAAACCCGGCTCTTCCACTTGTCTGCCAGCGCTTAGAGCAGTGCTTTGCACGTAGAAAGCGCTTAAGAAATGCCATCATCATTATTATTATTATTGTTATTTTAAACCCGGCTCTTCCACTTGTCTGCCAGCGCTTAGAGCAGTGCTTTGCACGTAGTAAGCGCTTACCAAATGCCATCATCATCATTATTATTATTATTATTATTTAAAACCCGGCTCTTCCACTTGTCTGCCAGCGCTTAGAGCAGTGCTTTGCACGTAGTAAGCGCTTAAGATATGCCATCATCATTATTATTATTATTATTATTGTTATTTTAAACCCGGCTCTTCCACTTGTCTGCCAGCGCTTAGAGCAGTGCTTTGCACGTAGTAAGCGCTTAACAAATGCCATCATCATCATTATTATTATTATTATTTAAAACCCGGCTCTTCCACTTGTCTGCCAGCGCTTAGAGCAGTGCTTTGCACGTAGTAAGCGCTTAAGATATGCCATCATCATTATTATTATTATTATTGTTATTTTAAACCCGGCTCTTCCACTTGTCTGCCAGCGCTTAGAGCAGTGCTTTGCACGTAGTAAGCGCTTAACAAATGCCATCATCATCATTATTATTATTATTGTTATTTAAAACCCGGCTCTTCCACTTGTCTGCCAGCGCTTAGAGCAGTGCTTTGCACGTAGTAAGCGCTTAACAAATGCCATCATCATTATTATTATTATTATTGTTATTTTAAACCCGGCTCTTCCACTTGTCTGCCAGCGCTTAGAGCAGTGCTTTGCACGTAGTAAGCGCTTAACAAATGCCATCATCATCATTATTATTATTATTGTTATTTTAAACCCGGCTCTTCCACTTGTCTGCCAGCGCTTAGAGCAGTGCTTTGCACATAGAAAGCGCTTAACAAATGCCATCATCATTATTATTATTATTATTGTTATTTTAAACCCGGCTCTTCCACTTGTCTGCCAGCGCTTAGAGCAGTGCTTTGCACGTAGTAAGCGCTTAACAAATGCCATCATCATTATTATTATTATTATTGTTATTTTAAACCCGGCTCTTCCACTTGTCTGCCAGCGCTTAGAGCAGTGCTTTGCACGCAGTAAGCGCTTAACAAATGCCATCATCATTATCATTATTATTATTGTTATTTTAAGCCCGGCTCTTCCACTTGTCTGCCAGCGCTTAGAGCAGTGCTTTGCACGTAGAAAGCGCTTAAGATATGCCATCATCATTATTATTGTTATTATTATTGTTATTTTAAACCCGGCTCTTCCACTTGTCTGCCAGCGCTTAGAGCAGTGCTTTGCACATAGTAAGCGCTTAAGAAATGCCATCATTATTATTATTATTATTATTATTATTATTATTATTATTTCAAACCCAGCTCTTCCACTTGTCTGCCGTGGGACCTTGGTCAAGTCACTTCACATCTCTGGGCCTCAGAGATGTGTGAAATGGGGGTGAAGACTGTGAGCCCCACGTGGGACGGGGACTGTGTCACAGTAAGCGCTCAATAAGTGCGATTGAATGAATGAATAACCTGATTAGCTACCGTCTACCCCAGTGCTTGAAGCAGGGCTTGACACATAGTAAGCGCTTAACTAATACTAATAATACTGTGTTCTGCGCACAGTAAGCGCTCAATAAATACGATTGAACGAATGAATGAATGAATGAATGAATGGAGCCTGGGCCTGGGTTCTAATCCAGTCACTTCATTTCTCCGGGCCTCAGTTTCCTCATTTGCAATAGGAGGATGAAGACGGTGAGCCCCACAGGGGACGGGGACTGTGTCTAACCCGATCAGCTACTGTCTACCGCAGTGCTTGAAACAGTGCTTGACACATAGTAGACGCTTAACTAATATTAATAATTCAGTGTTCTGCACACAGTAAGCGCTCAATAAATACTATTGAATGAATGAATGGAACCTGGGCCTGGGTTCTAATCCCGGCTCCACCACCCGTCTGCTCTGTAACATTGAGCCAGTCACTTCATTTCTCTGGGCCTCAGTTTCCTCATTTGCAATAGGAGGATGAAGACGGTGAGCCCCACAGGGGACGGGGACTGTGTCTAACCCGATCAGCTACTGTCTACCGCAGTGCTTGAAGCAGTGCTTGACACATAGTAAGCGCTTAACTAATACGAATAATATGGTGTTCTGCGCACAGTAAGCGCTCAACAAATATGATTGAATGAATGAATAGAGCCTGGGCCTGGGTTCTAATCCCGACTCCGCCACCCGTCTGCTGTGTAACCTTGAGCCAGTCACTTCATTTCTCCGGGCCTCAGTTTCCTCATTTGCAATAGGGGGATGAAGACTGAGCCCCCCGTGGGACGGGGACTGTGTCTAACCCGATTAGCTACTGTCTACCCCAGTGCTTGACACATAGTAAGCGCTTAACTAATACGAATAATATGGTGTTCTGCGCACAGTAAGCGCTCAATAAATACGATTGAATGAATGAACGAATGGAACCTGGGCCTGGGTTCTAATCCCGGCTCCACCACCCGTCTGCTCTGTAACCTCGAGCCAGTCACTTCATTTCTCCGGGCCTCGGTTTCCTCATTTGCAATAGGGGGATGAAGACTGTGAGCCCCACGGGGGACGGGGACTGTGTCTAACCCGATTAGCTACTGTCTACGCCAGTGCTTGAAACAGTGTTTGACACATAGTAGACGCTTAACTAATATTAATAATTCAGTGTTCTGCACACAGTAAGTGCTCAATAAATACGATTGAATGAATGAATGGAACCTGGGCCTGGGTTCTAATCCCGGCTCCGCCACCCGTCTGCTCTTTAACGTTGAGCCAGTCACTTCATTTCTCCGGGCCTCGGTTTCCTCATTTGCAATAGGGGGATGAAGACGGTGAGCCCCACAGGGGACGGGGACTGTGTCTAACCCGATCAGCTACTGTCTACCCCAGTGCTTGAAGCAGTGCTTGACACATAGTAAGCGCTTAACTAATACGAATAATATGGTGTTCTGCGCACAGTAAGCGCTCAATAAATACGATTGAATGAATGAACGAATGGAACCTGGGCCTGGGTTCTAATCCCGGCTCCACCACCCGTCTGCTCTGTAACCTCGAGCCAGTCACTTCATTTCTCCGGGCCTCAGTTTCCTCATTTGCAATAGGGGGATGAAGACTGAGCCCCAAGTGGGACGGGGACTGTGTCTAACCCGATTAGCTACTGTCTACCCCAGTGCTTGACACATAGTAAGGGCTTAACTAATACGAATAATACGGTGTTCTGCACACGGTAAGCGCTCAACAAATACGACTGAATGAATGAAAGAGTGAATGGAGCCTGGGCCTGGGTTCAAATCCCGGCTCCGCCACCCGTCTGCTCTGTAACCTCGAGCCAGTCACTTCATTTCTCCGGGCCTCAGTTTCCTTATTTGCAATAGGGGAATGAAGACGGTGAGCCCCACGGGGGACGGGGACTGTGTCTAACTCGATTAGCTACCGTCTACCCCAGTGCTTGAAACAGTGCTTGATACATAGTAAGCGCTTAACTAATACGAATAATATGGTGTTCTGCACACAGTAAGCGCTCAACAGATGCGATTGAATGAATGAATGAGTGAATGGAGCTTGGGCCTGGGTTCTAATCCCGGCTCCGCCACCCGTCTGCTGTGTAACCTTGAGCCAGTCACTTCATTTCTCCGGGCCTCGGTTTCCTCATTTGCAATAGGGGAATGAAGACTGTGAGCCCCAAGGGGGACGGGGACTGTGTCTAACCTGATTAGCTACTGTCTACCCCAGTGCTTGAAACACATAGTAAGCGCTTAACTAATACTAATAATACAGTGTTCTGCGCACAGTAAGCGCTCAATAAATACGATTGAATGAATGAACGAATGGAACCTGGGCCTGGGTTCTAATCCCGACTCCGCCACCCGTCTGCTGTGTAACCTTGAGCCAGTCACTTCATTTCTCCGGGCCTCAGTTTCCTCATTTGCAATAGGAGGATGAAGACTGTGAGCCCCATATGGGACGGGGACTGTGTCTAACCCGATTAGCTACTGTCTACCCCAGTGCTTGACACGTAGTAAGCGCTTAACTAATAAGAATAATACGGTGTTCTGCACACGTTAAGCGCTCAACAAATACGATTGAATGAATGAATGAATGAATGGAACCTGGGCCTGGGTTCTAATCCCGGCTCCGCCACCCGTCTGCTCTGTAACGTTGAGCCAGTCACTTCATTTCTCCGGGCCTCGGTTCCCTCATTTGCAATAGGGGGATGAAGACTGTGAGCCCCAAGGGGGACGGGGACTGTGTCTAACCCGATTAGCTACTGTCTACCCCAGTGCTTGAAACAGTGCTTGACACATAGTAAGTGCTTAACTAATACTAATAATACAGTGTTCTGCGCACAGTAAGCGCTCAATAAATACGATTTAATGAATGAATGGAGCCTGGGCCTGGGTTCTAATTCCGGCTCCGCCACCCATCTGCTCTGTAACCTTGAGCCAGTCACTTCATTTCTCCGGGCCTCAGTTTCCTCATTTGCAATAGGGGGATGAAGACGGTGAGCCCCAAGTGGGACGGGGACTGTGTCTAACCCGATTAGCTACTGTCTACCCCAGTGCTTGACACATAGTAAGCGCTTAACTAATACGAATAATATGGTGTTCTGCACACGTTAAGCGCTCAACAAATACGATTGAATGAATGAATGAATGAATGGAACCTGGGCCTGGGTTCTAATCCCGGCTCCGCCACCCGCCTGCTCTGTAACCTCGAGCCAGTCACTTCATTTCTCCGGGCCTCGGTTCCCTCATTTGCAATAGGGGGATGAGGACGGTGAGCCCCACGGGGGGCAGGGACGGCGTCCGACCTGATGACCTCGTTTCCACCCCTGCTCCGACGAGTGCCAGACAAATCCCATCATCATTAACGAATACCATCGTCATCATCGTCAATAAATAGGATTGATGGACTGATTGAACGAAAGGTCAGTGCCTTCTTGGGGAAGGTGAGGCAGGTGGAGCGGAGCCCCTGTGGGCTTCGAAGACGGGGCCCGGGCCTCGCGACAGATGCGGTCTAGACAACTCCTCACCTTCGGCTTCCAGGCTGTCCATCCCCTCGCCCCCTCCTCCCTCACCTCCCTTCTGTCCTTCTCCATCCCATCCCGCACCCTCCGCTCCTCCATCTAATCTCCTCCCCGTACCTCGTTCTCGCCCGTCCCGCCGTCGACCCCCGGCCCACGTCCTCCCCCGGGCCCGGAATGGCCTCCCTCCCCACATCCGCCAAGCTCGCTCTCTTCCTCCCCTCAACGAGAAGGGAGAAGAGAAGCAGCGTGGCTCAGTGGAAAGAGCCCGGGCTTTGGAGTCAGAGGTCGTGGGTTCGAATCCCGGCTCCGCCAGTTAGCTGGGTGACCTTGGGCAAGCCGCTTCACTTCTCTGGGCCTCAGTTCCCTCGCCTGTAAAATGGGGATTAAAACTGGGAGCCCCCTGAGGGACAACCTGATCACTGTGTAATCTCCCCAGCGCTTAGAACAGTGCTTTGCACATAGTAAGCGCTTAATAAAGGCCATCATTATTATTATTATTATATTTATACAGGTGCTGTGGGGAGGGGAAGGAGGTAAGGTGAGGGGGAGGAGGGGGAGAGGAAGGAGGGACAACCTGACCTCATTGTATCCCGGCTCCGCCAACTGTCAGCTGTGTGACTTTGGGCAGGTCACTCCACTTCTCTGGGCCTCAGTTACCTCATCTGTCAAATGGGGATTAAGACTGTGAGCCCCCGTGAGACAACCTGATCACCTTGTGACCTCCCCAGCGCTTAGAACAGTGCTTTGCCCATCGTAAGCGCTTAACGAATACCGTCATTATTATTACGAGGGAACTGAGACACAGAGAAGCGAAGTGACTTGCTAGAGATTACAGCGGACGAGTGGAGGAGTCGGGATTAGAACCCAGGTTCTTCTGACTCCCAAGTTTGTGCTCTATGCACAAGTGCCATCTTTTAGACTGTGAGCCCACTGTTGGGTAGGGACCGTCTCTACATGTCGCCAACTTGTACTTCCCAAGCGCTTAGTACAGTGCCCTGCACTCAGCAAGCGCTCAATAAATGCGATTGATTGATCGATCCTCCCCAGCGCTTAGAACAGTGCTTTGCACAGAGTATGTGCTTAACAAATATCATCATTATTATTATTATTACATATTTATCACTCTTACCGGTACGTATTTATTCTATTCATTTTATTTTGTCAGTATGTTTTGTTTTGTTGTCTATCTCCCCCTTCTAGACTGTGAGCCTGCTGTTGGGTAGGGACCGTCTATATGTTGCCAACTTGTACTTCCCAAGCGCTTAGTACAGTGCCCTGCACACAGTAAGCGCTCAATAAATATGATTGATTGATTGATCCTCCCCAGCACTTAGAACAGTGCTTTGCACAGAGTATGTGCTTAACAAATATCATCATTATTATTATTATTACATATTTATCACTCTTACTGGTGCGTATTTATTCTATTCATTTTATTTTGTCAGTATGTTTTGTTTTGTTGTCTATCTCCCCCTTCTAGACTGTGAGCCCGCTGTTGGGTAGGGACCGTCTCTATATGTCGCCAACTTGGACTTCCCAAGCGCTTAGTACAGTGCTCTGCACACAGTAAGCGCTCAATGAGTACGACTGAATGAATGAATGAATGAATGAATGAATGAGGGGGCTCAGTCTGGGAGTTAAAGAGGAGCCCGGGTTCCCATCCCGGCTGCTGTGGGACCTTGGGCAAATCGCTTCACTTCTCTGGGCCTCAGTGACCTCATCTGGAAAAGGGGGATGAAGGGTGTGAGCCCTAAGTGGGAAAGGGACTCTGTCCAACCCGATTTTCTCATATCTACCTCAGCGCTTAGAACAGAAATATGGGCAACAAGGAAAATATCTTGGAAGGTGTACTGGCCGGGAGCAGCGTGGCTTAGCGGCTAGAGCTCGGGCTTGGGAATCAGAATGTTTATATGTATTTATTACTCTATTTTATTTGTACATATTTATTCTATTCATTTTATTTTGTTAATTTTCTTTTGTTCTCTATCTCCCCCTTCTACACTGTGAGCCCACTGTTGGGTAGGGACCGTCTCTAAATGTTGCCAACTTCCCAAGCGCTTAGTACAGTGCTCTGCACACAGTAAGCGCTCAATAAATTCCCCCTCTCCATCCCCCCATCTTACCTCCTTCCCTTCCCCACAGCACCTGTATATCAATCAATCAATCAATCAATCATATTTATTGAGCGCTTACTATGTGCAGAGCACTGTACTAAGCGCTTGGGAAGTACAAATTGGCATCACATAGAGACAGTCCCTACCCAACAGTGGGCTCAGAGTCTAAAAGGGGGAGTGAGTATATATATATATATATATATATGGGAGTATATATGTATATATGGTTGTACATATTTATTGCTCTATTTATTTACTTATTTATTTATTTATTTTACTTGTACATTTCTGTCCTATTTATTTTATTTTGTTGGTATGTTTGGTTCTGTTCTCTGTCTCCCCCTTTTAGACTGTGAGCCCACTGTTGGGGAGGGACTGTCTCTATGTGTTGCCAATTTGTACTTCCCAAGCGCTTAGTCCAGTGCTCTGCACATAGTAAGCGCTCAATAAATACGATTGATTGATTGATTGATTGATGATTGAATAAATACAATTGAATGAATGAATGACCCGGTTTCTAATCCCGCCTCTGCCACTTATCTGCTGTGTGACCTTGGGAAAATCACTTGGCTTCTCTGGGCCTCCGATCCCTTCTCTGTAAAATGGAGATTAAGACTGTGAGCCCCACGTGGGACGGGGACTGTGGCCAACCCAATTATCTTGTGTCTACCCAGGGCTCAGTCCAGTGCCTGGCACATAGTAAGCGCTTCACAAATATCACTATCATTATTAATATTATTATTTTAAAAAGTTTCAGTTCCCCCGTCTAGACCGCGAGCTCGTTGTGGGCGGGGATTGTCACTCAGTGGAAAGAGCCCGGGCTTGGGAGTCCGAGGTCATGGGTTCTAATCCCGGCTCCGCCTGTTGTCAGCTGTGTGACTCTGGGCAAGTCACTTCACTTCTCTGGGCCTCAGTTCCCTCATCTGTAAAATGGGGATGAAGACTGTGAGCCCCCCGTGGGACAACCTGATCACCTTGTAACCTCCCCAGCTCTTAGAACAGTGCTTTGCACATAGTAAGCGCTTAATAAATGCCATTATTGTTATTATTATTATTATTATTATTATTATTATTGTTATTGTCAGCTGCGTGACTTTGGGCAAGTCATTTAACTTCTCTGGACCTCAGTTATCGCATCTGTAAAATGGGGATTAAGACTGTGAGCCCCATGTGGGACAACCTGATTACCTCGTCTCCCCCCCCAGCGCTTAGAACAGTGCTTGGCACATAGTAAGCGCTTAACAAAAGCCGTTTTTTAGAGAAGCAGCGTGGCTGAGTGGGAAGAGCCCGGGTTTGGGAGTCAGAGGTCATGGGTTCTAATCCCGGCTCCACCACTTGGCAGCTGTGGACTTTGGGCAAGTCGCTTGTCTCTAGATGTTGCCAACTTGTACTTCCCAAGCGCTTAGTACAGTGCTCTGCACACAGTAAGCGCTCAATAAATACGATTGATGATTGATGAAATCATGTAATCCGGTGAATGGACATTCCTGGCAAGAATCCCGGCAGGTTGTATGCCCATTTTTAGCCACTCTGAAGGTACAGTTTATGATCTGACAGATTCACTTACCGTGAGAGTTGTTAAGTAAGCATCCTCATACCTGTATATATGTATATATGTTTGTACATATTTATTACTCTATTTTCCTTGTACATATTTACTATTCTATTTATTTTATTTTGTTAATATGTTTCCTTTTGTTGTCTGTCTCCCCCCTGTAGACTTTGAGCCCGTTGTTGGGTAGTGGACTGTCTCTATATGTTGCCAACTTGTATTTCCCAAGTGCTTAGTACAGTGCTCTGCACACAGTAAGCGCTCAATAAATACGATTGAATGAATGAATGATTGATTGAATGAATGAGTGAATGAATGAATTCACTTCTCTGGGCCTCAGTTCTCTCATCTGCAAAATGGGGATTAAGACTGTGAGCCCCACGTGGGACAACCTGATCACCTTGTATCCCCCCGGCGCTTAGGACATATCTATTCTATTTATTTTATTTTGTTAATATGTTTTGTTTTGTTCTCTGTCTCCCCCTTCTAGACTGTGAGCCCGCCGTTGGGTAGGGACCGTCTCTACATGTTGCCAACTTGGACTTCCCAAGCGCTTAGTACAGTGCTGTGCACACAGTAAGCGCTCAATAAATACGATTAATTGATTGATTGACAGTGCTTCACACGTAGTAAGCGCTTAACAAATACTGTCATTTTAATTCATTGCCGTGTCGTACTTTCCGAAGCGCTTAGTACAGTGCTCTGCGTGCCGTGAGCGCTCGATAGAGACGATTGAATGAACTGAATGAAGGAATGAAGGGTGGCCCGGGTTACGGTAGTGTTCTGTCAGCAGTGTTTTTCCAGACTGTGAGCCCGCTGTTGGGTAGGGACCATCTCTATCTGTTGCCACCTTGTACTTCCCAAGCGCTTAGTACAGTGCTCCGCACACAGTAAGCGCTCAATAAATACGACTGAATGAATGAACGTTGGTCATGTCTCCAACCGGGCCGCCCCCGCCCCTCTCCAAAAGGCCGAGGGTGAAGGCCCGTGGCCCCCTCCGCCGATGGTGTGAGTCGTAAACGCGAGCGCCTTGTTAAATCTATTTGTTTTTATTATAGACATCGATCTGGCAGTGGCAATAATGCATTTATGGACATTTTTCTGCAAACGCAGCGCTGGTGGCGGTTTTTACTGACAAATTGAGTCATACGGACAGTAGTTCAAAAACCGCTTACTTTATTGGCAGGCCGCGCAATTCCCTCCCCGAGTTTATAAGACAGCAGGACGGGGGGGGAAGGAAAGGTAACTAATGGGAGACCGCAGACGTAGAAGACAGCGGGTTTCTAATTTTCCAGGGGCGAAACCCGTAGGAGAGGGAGAGGAAGCAGTTATTTTTTGCCTCACTTTTTTAAACTTTCAGGAAGCCCAGCCGCACTTTATTAGTGCCACATAAAGCAAAATAATAGGAAAAAGCAGGTGACTTTGTCTTGAGTTTTAGTACTTAAGGTACTGACTTGTGTTCTTATTGATCCCACTTCTCACATTTCTTCCAGGGAGCAAATTAGAAGGTTTGGGAAGAACAGCCCGTATTTTGGATCCCGCTCAATACATTCGCCGCCGTCTATCTGCCCGCTGCGCCTCGCATTTTATAGAGCGCTTTTTATTTTCCTGGGCACCCCGGTAGTAGTCGTAATATTTATTTCACGTTCTGCAGCTCATTTTCAACCCCCCAACTCCCCCCCGGGTGTTCGGGAGAGGCAGGCTTTATTATCCCCATTTCACAGGTGAGGAAGCTGCGGCCCGGCGAGGTTAAGTGACTTGCCCAGGGTCACCCTGCCGGGATTAAAGCTGGCCGCTCCGTCCGCCGGCCCGCGCCGCTCTGAGGGATTAACCTTGGGCTCCGGGAACGTGACCCGCCTGATCCAAGGGAATGACTCCTCTTCCCGCCGAGCCGCCCGGTAGGATCCGTCGTACGCCCGCCGACGATAATTACGGGACTTCAATCAATCAATCGATCGTATTTATTGAGCGCTTACTGGGTGCAGAGCACTGGACTAAGGCTTGGGAAGTCCAAGTTGGCAACATATAGAGACGGTCCCTACCCAACGGCGGGCTCACGGTCGAGGAGAGGGAGACAGAACAAAATAACAAAATAAAAGAAATAGAATAGATAAGTACAAGTAAAATAAATAAATAGAGTAGTAAATACGTACAAACATATATCCATATATGCGGGTGCTGTGGGGAAGGGAAGGAGGTAAGGCGGGGGGACTTGTCGAGCGTTCGCTCTGTGCCAAGCACTGTTCCAAGCGCTGGAGTGGAGACTAATAGTCGTGGTATTTGTGAAGCGCTTACTCTGTGCCCGGGACTCAATCAATCAATCAATCAATCGTATTTATTGAGCGCTTACTGTGTGCAGAGCACTGTACTAAGCGCTTCGGAAGTCCAAGTTGGCAACATATAGAGACAGTCCCTACCCAACAGTGGGCTCACAGTCTAAAAGGCGGAGACGGAGAACAAAACCAAACATACTAACAAAATAAAAGAAATAGAATAGATATGTACAAGTGAAATAAATAAATAGAGTAATAAATATTTACAAACATATATACAGGTACAGGCATATATACTGTACTAAGTGCTGGCGTGGTTAGAAGCGAGTCAGGTGGCAAGTCAGGTAGAGAAGCAGCGTGGCTCAGTGGAAAGAGCCTGGGCTTTGGAGTCAGAGGTCATGGGTTCAAATCCCGGCTCCCCGCTTGTCAGCTGGGTGACTTTGGGCAAGTCACTTCACTTCTCTGGGCCTCAGTTACCTCATCTGGAAAATGGGGATTAAGACTGTGAGCCCCCCCGTGGGACAACCTGATCACTTTGTAATCTCCCCAGCGCTTAGAACAGTGCTTTGCACATAGTAAGCGCCAATAAATGCCATTATTATTATTATTATTATTAGGTGGGACACAGTCCCTGTCATTCATTCATTCATTCATTCAATCGTATTTATTGAGCGCTTACTGTGTACTAAGTGCTTGGAAAGTACAGTTGGGCAACAGATAGAGACAATCCGTACCCAACAATGGGCTCATTCATTCATTCAATCGTATTTATTGAGCGCTTACTGTGTGCAGAGCACTGTACTAAGCGCTTGGGAAGTACAAGTTGGGAACATATAGATACGGTCCCTACCCAACAGTGGGCTCACAGTCTAGAAGGGGGGAGACAGACAACAAAACAAAACAAGTAGACAGGCATCAATGCTATCCAAATAGATAAATGGAAGTATAGATATATCCGTGAGCCCGTTGGGTAGGGACCATCTCTATATGTTGCCAACTTGCACTTCCCAAGCGCTTAGTATAGTGCTGTGCACCCAGTAAGCGCTCAATAAATACGATTGAATGAATGAATACGTATATACTTCTAGGAATAGGTATATACTTCTAGTAATAGGTATATACTTCTATATAGAAGTATATTATATAGTGTATACTTCTATAATAAGTATTCTTATTATATCTAAGTATAGATATAATAGACATATACTTCTAGTAATATATACTTCTATTTATCTTTTTCGATGGTATTGATGCCTGTCCCGCATGGGGCTCACAGTCTCCATCCCCATTTTACAGACAAAGCAACTGAGGCCCAGAGAAGTGAAGTGACTTGCCCAAAGTCACTCAGCAGACATGTGGCAGGGCCGGGATTAGAACCCAGGCCCGGGCTCTGTCCACCGAACCACCCTGCTTCTCCTTCTCAGTTCTAGTGCTCCGCCGATGTCCAATTCGTCTCATTCACACGAGAAGCAGCGTGGCTCAGTGGAAAGAGCCCGGGCTTTGGAGTCAGAGGTCGTGGGTTCAAATCCCGGCTCCACCAGTTGTCAGCCGGGTGACTTTAGGCCAGTCACTTCACTTCTCTGGGCCTCAGTTCCCCCAACTTGTACTTCCCAATCAATCAATCGTATTTATTGAGCGCTTACTGTGTGCAGAGCACTGTACTAAGCGCTTGCACTTAGTACAGTGCTCTGCACACAGTAAGCGCTCAATAAATACGATTGATTGATTGATAAAATGGGGGTGAAGACTGTGAGCCCCCCCGTGGGACAACCTGATCACCCTGTATCTACCCAAGGGCTTAGAACAGTGCTCTGCACATAGTAAGCGCTTAACAAATGCCATTATTATTATTATTATTATTATTATTATTATTATTATTGGAATCTCAGAGGATGCTCAAATGGTCTGAAGAAATAATCATAATTACAGTGTTTATCAAGCACTCCTTGTGTCCGAGCACTGTAGTAAACGCTATAAACCGACTGGGCCAAGTCTTTTTCTACCCACTCTAAGTAGGAGAGAGAACCAGTTTTGAATCGCCGTTTAACAAATGAGGTGACTGAGGCCCAGAGAAGTCAAGTGACTAGCCTGAGGTCGCCCAGCGGAGCCGGGATTGGAACCCATGACCTTTGACTCTTAGGCCGGAGCTGTAGCCACTAAGCCACGCTGACTCTGTACAACATAACAACGGAATAGATACGTTCCCTACCCACAGCGAGCTTTCAGTCCCTCTTCGTTCTTGCCCGGAAAGGTCAGCGGAGGATGATTTCTCACCTTTTCAAAAATCCGCCCCCGTGGTCGTCCGGTCACGGTCCAGAGCCAAAGCCGGGGTCTCCTCCTAATTTATTCAAATAAAACATTCCCTATCAGGGACGGCGCCTGGCTCCCCATCGCGCTATTAACCTTTCCAGTCCGGATTTACATCCTTTTCGGTGTGATCTTCTTTTAATGCGCCTCCGTTTGTCGCCTAATTCCGTAGCGAGAGTCTCTAAGAATATGATTAACCCGGAGGGTCATCTTGTAATGTAATTATTAATGATTGATTCTGCTTATCCTCCGGATCGATCCGACGGTTCGGCGGGCCTTCCGGCTTCAGCCCAACGCTCCGGGTCGATCCCTCGGAACCGACCTGACGAATCCGAAGGGCGCCCGCGATGAGTTTCCTATAATTATTGCGATCCGGGGTGTTTCTCCCATGACTTATGTTAATACGGCGAACGGCGCGATCATCTCCTGCCTCTAATAGTTAGGGTGGGGATAGGCAGTAATTGATTTCCTGGGAGTGCTGTAATGTAAAAACAATTCAGGCTGTTTGAAGTATATTTTACAAGTGTGCCTTAGCCTCTCTTGGGGGTACTATTGAAAAACCCAATTGTGCAGTTACCATGGGAACCCAATTAGAATAGATTGCGCGGATATTTTCCGTCTTTCGTCTTGACCAAAAATCTAATGTACTTTCAATGTTTTCATATGGAAGCGTATTCATGGATGGGTGACGGGACAGGAGGATTTTCTTTCTTCTCTTTTTCTTGTTGGTTTATTTTGTTGCGAAGCCAGGGTGAAATAGCCTCGAGTTCCCTTCCCCACAGCACCTGTATATATGTATATATGTTTATACACATTTATTACTCTATTTATTTATTTATCTTGTACATATCTATTCTATTTATTTTATTTTGTTAGTATGTTTGGTTTTGTTGTCTGTCTTCTAGACTGTGAGCCCACTGTTGGGTAGGGACTCTCTCTATGTGTTGCTGACTTGTACTTCCCAAGCGCTTAGTACAGTGCTCTGCTCACAGTAAACGCTCAGTAAATACGATGATTGATTGATTGATTGATTGATTGGAGACTTGAGGTCCTGAGGCCTTCCTGAAATGTCTCGCATGAATCGGATCATTTGAAGGACTCTAATTCTTCAGAAATCGTCGTCATCGTAGTATTTATTGAGCCTCTGTTGTATGCAAAGCACTGCTGTGAATGCTGTTGCATTCACTGTTGCCCACTTGTCCTTCCCAAACACTTAGTACAGTGCTCTGCACACAGTAAGCGCTCAATAAATGCGATTGAATGAATGAATGCAGGGGAAAATTACTTGTGTAATTGTGCACCTTAATATATGTATATATATATTTGTACATATTTATTACTCTATCTTGTACATATCTATTCTATTTATTTTATTTTGTTAGTATGTTTGGTTTTGTTCTCTGTCTCCCCC